>NC_056733.1:382354620-382657120 GCF_019279795.1 Protopterus annectens
TAAGGTTTAGTTTACTGTGCCTCTGTCTAATAGTGACACAGGAGTAATCCCTGGGACAAACCTACGATCCCCCATCCACTTATCGAGATTCTTCTTGAAGAGATTCAGTGAGGTGCTCTGCCTCACATGAAATGGAATTCTATTCCAGAGTGAAGGGAGCCTCTGGGTTATGAACCTGTCCCTCCAGCAAGTTCTGTTTATTTCTGTGCTGAGGTTCAAGTCCCTCGAGCGTGTGGCTCTAAGGGATTTAGATTTACTGAGGTGGAGCATGTCCATTAATTCTGGATTTGACATAGCTTTGTATGTCAGGCATAGATCGCCTCGAAGTAGGCGGTATGCAACTGAGTAGAGCTGGAGTTTTTTAACCAAGCAGCATACGGCATCTGTTTGAGACCCTTGATCCTCTTGGTGAGATACTTTTGGGGTCTTTCTAATTGCTGAAGGTGTCGGGTAAGGTACATCCCAAAACGGGCATTGTATTCTATGATGGGCCTGATGAGGTATGAATAAAGGGGCACGATTACCTCTCTTGATCTAGATGTGAAACCCTTCGTGATGAGGTGGGCTATGTAGAAGGTCTTTCTAACCACTTTGGCAATGTGGTTTTCAAAGGAGAGATTGCTATCAACTTGGGTCCCCAGGTCCCTAATAACTTTCTCTGTACTTAATGGGGTTCCGCCTATGTGGTAATTTGTGGGCACATTGTTTTTGCCAAAGGGTATGATTATACATTTTTTGGCATTTAGCTTTAAACCATGGTGCTGGCACCAGTTATCTGTCTCTGTGAGACCTTTTTGAAGGATGTTTGTGTCAGCTGGAGAGTTGATTATGGCGCCCAGTTTGCAGTCGTCTGTGAACTTGGTAAGCCATAGTCCTCCCACGTTTGCCTGTAACTCGGAAAAATATATACCAAACAAGAGTGGTCCCAGGACATAACCCTGTGGGATGCCACTTGTGACCGGTTTCGAGTCTGACATGGCTCCAGCAACTCTCACTCTGTGGGTTCTGTCTTTGAGCCAGTTTGTGACCTATCTTGTGACATAGGGGTTTATATTTAAGCTGGATAGCTTATCTATGATGCCCGAGTGGGGTATTGTGTCAAATGCCTTTGCAAGGTCCAGATAGGCTGTGTGGACTACCTTCCCTTCTTCTATGGCTTTGGTGACTGTTTCAAAGAAGTCAACCAGGTTCAAAAGGCAGGATCTGCCCTTGACAAAGCCAAACTGGGTAGGATCTAGTGTCTGTAGGTCCCCAATGTCTTTGTTTATGAGCTCCATGATGATCCTCTCCATAGCCTTGCAGACTAAGCTGGTCAGGCTTATGGGGCGATAGTTTCCAGGGTCCGTAGAGGCTCCACCTTTGTAGAGTGGGACCTCTGTTGCTGTACACCATTCTGTGGGCACATATCCTGTAGTGAGGCTGAGATTGTATAGCTGTTTTATTTGAGGGATTAGTTCCTCTTGTAGTTCATGTAGGAAGCAACCTGGGATGCCATCTGGTCCCATGGAAGCAGTGTTTTTTGCTTTGGAGAGGGCAGCCTTCACCTGAGCATCTGAGATGTTTGGGAGGCAGCCCTCTGCCGGGATAGATACTTGCTCTTTTATGGGGGAGGGGGTGGAGAAGTTTGCACTGAACCTGTCTGCCAGGATATTGGTGATGTCTGTGGGTTCAGTGTATTTTTTGTCATTTAGAATCAACTCAGAACAAGTCTGGGAGTTGCATCCCAGGTTTCTAACATAACTGAAAAAAGCCTTATGATTGCCTTTGGTGTCCTGTGCAATTTTTCTCTCGAAGCTGGCCTTGGAGGATTTTATGAGGGATCGTAATTATTTGATAGTACTGATCAGAGATGCCTTCCCTATTAGGGATTTTGCTCTATCATGTAGTAGCTTCCTCCTTCTGTTGTACAGTTTATTTATGGCAGGGGTCCACCAGACTGGACGCCTGCCTTTGGATGATTGGGTCTTGGTTTTGTTTGGGATAGCATGATCCATGCATTCCTGGAGATGTCCGTAGAATGCATTTATATAGGATTCTGCAGTTTGGGCTGTAGTTTCCACTGGCCCTGGGGCCTTGAAGGATTCCACTGGTTTTGAGAAGTGAGAAGTTCACTTTGAGAAGTTTTTTCACTGTGGTTTTCTGGGCTGGTGGGGTCGGGATGTGGACATCCAGTGAAATTAATTTATGGTCTGATCTTACCAATGAGGATATACTTCTGGTGTGGAGCATAGAGTCCCCATGTTGGTAATGATCAGGTCTAGTATGTTGTCCCCTCTTGTGGGAGTGGTGACTAGTTGTTCCATAGCATTTGAGTTTATAATTTCCAGGAATGTTTGGGCTAAGGTGCTGGGGCTTGAGTAGTGCTCCCAGTCAATGTTTGGGTAGTTGAAGTCGCCCAATATAATGATGTTCGGAGAGATCTTCATGTTCTCCAATATTTTCAGGAAAGTCAATGGGATTCCTGACTTTGAGAGGGTGGTCTGTAGGATGCTATAAACTGAAAAGCAGTCTAGCCCACTGTTAGTTGCACATGGATGGTCTCCGATAATTCGTGCAATGCTACTAACCTGGAGGTGTGGATATCCTTGATAAATATGGAAACTCCCCCTCCTTTTGTGGTTCGGTCGGGGTTTGGGTAAAAGCATGATATGAGGTATAGCCTGGTAGTGCTGGGGTGCTCTCTGGAGCCTTGAACCAGGTTTCTGTCACTACACAGATATCGATGTTCTCCATACTGAGGAGAGCTTTGAGTGCGTGCATCTTGAGGTTAAGACTTCTGGCGCTTAGCCGCATTACCCTTAGTTTCTTGTTCCTTGTGCTGTTTATGGGGTGGGTTTGACTTTTGAGCCTTGCCTAAAAAAGGCACTATGGGGTGGCAAGAGCCTTTGCCAATATCTGAAAGCCCAGTGGTGACAGGTGCAAGCCGTCCCTAGCGAAGCAACGTGGCTTGTCGAGCATGTCATCCCAGGCTGACAGACATTGGATCCCCTTTGAATGACACCAACATTTTAGCCAATTGTTAAAATCGATCATTTTGTCTTTGTACTGTGGCATCATTCTAGGTGAGGGTAAGATGCTGCTCAAGGTCAGGGTCATACCAGCCTGGGCTACATGATCAGAGAGCTCCTCTATGTCTCTTTTCATGTAGTCCAGGGAGGTACGTCTCAGGTCATTCACACCAGCATGTACAATGACTGAGTCATATTTGTATTTTCTTTGGAGTGACCTGAGTGCTTGCGTTATGTGTCAGATCATAGCACCCGACAGGCAGCTCACCGTGACCTTCCCTTTATTCAGCCTGGTGAGCGGGACGTCAGTGTGTCTGACAATAGAGTCACCTATAACAAGAGTATCAGGTGTGTTATTCAGCCTTAAGGGCTGTGGCTGCTTGGCACACTGACTTTGTGGGTTATGTGTTGTGTGTGTTTTGTTTTGAGGTAGTGTTTGCTTGGATGTCTGCTTTGGAGGTCTCTGTTGCTTAGGGAGATTTTTATTTAGAGCCTCTGAGTATGTTTTTGTGTATTTATGTGTTTGGTTCGCTGATGTGGTGGAACTATGTGATACTGGAATTGTGTTGTGTGAGGTTACCTTCTCCTCCTGACTGGTTACACCAGTTTTGAGATGAGAGCTCAGCCTCCAGTTTGGCTAAATAGTTGCATCTCACATATATTTGAACCTGTTTGGAGGAGGAGAGGTTGTCCATGTACATGAGACAGTTGTAACATTGCCTCAAATTCCCCAGATTCACCAGCTGGACTGGAGAGGAAACCATTGACTGACCTTGGACATGCTAGAGTAATAGGGAAACTGAATTTAAGATGGACCAATAGAGGACAGGGTAATCAGAGAGTATAAGAGTAAGTAGTGCTTATGGTTTAATAGTGCTAACTTGTGGTATTACTTAATTGGACCAGTGAAGGGCCTTAGAATGAGAATATGGTGTTTAAACTGAGAGATAGAGCAGTTCTAAAGGAAAAGTGAAGAGCAGACTTTGTGGAGCCAGGAATAGTTTAAACTCAATTAGGCGGCGCTGTTCGTTATTGCGCTATGCTCAAAACGCAAAACCGCCAAGAAAAGAGGGTTTTAAGAGAGGAAGATGAAGGAGTTTTGGAAATGACCCAAAATGGCCAATAAAACTACAGTTTCAAGTCAGTAACCACTCCCACAGGGCAGGCAGGCTGCTCAATGTTTTCACTGCCACTGATCAACAGAGAGACTTTCCTTTAGCCCAAGCAAAAAATGGCCTCACAGAAACTTACAAACAGCTCAAGAACAGCAAGCCTGTAACTGAACTTTTAAATCTCAGAAAAGTGGGAAAAAGCAAGATTTTTTGTTTTTGTTTTTCAGAGATAGCAGAGGTTAACAAGTATCAACAAGTTATAACAGTGCAGTAAATGACCCCACAAGAGCAAGTTAGGCCAAAGACAGATAAAATGCAAGTTTTGAGAAAAAACGATTTTAAAAATAAGTGCAAACAGGAAATTCAGTAAACAGCTCTAGGTTGTACTCTAAATACAGTTACTAATGCAGAAATCAAGTTTAACAAGCCAGAAAATGCTCAAAATAGGCAGCTATGCAGAAAAACTTAGCAAATAAACAGAGGAAAAATACTTAAAGTCTGAAATGTGGCTCCTTTCTTCTCTCAGTTTTCCTCTTGGTGGGTGCTTCACCAACAGCCAACAAGCCTGAAAAGATGCCAAAACCACGAGGCAACCAGGTTTTAAGAGAGGAAGATGAAGGAGTTTTGGAATTGACCTCGAAATGGCCAATAAACTACAGTTTCAAGTCAGTAACCACTCCCCACAGGGGCAGGCAGGCTGCTCAATGTTTTTTACTGCCACTGATCAACAGAGAGATCTCCTAGCCCAAGCAAAAATGGCCTCACAGAAACTTACTAACAGTTCAAGAACTGCTAGCCTGTAACTGAACTTTTTTATATCTCTGAAAAGTGGGCAAAAAGGAAGATTTTTTTGTTTTTTGTTTTTTCAGAGATAGCAGAGGTTAACAAGTATCAACAAGTTATAACAGTGTAGTAAATGACCCACACAAGAGTGTTAGGCCAAAGACAGATAAATGCAAGTTTTGAGAAAAAATGATTTTAAAATAAGTGCAAACAGGAAATTCAGTAAACATCTCTAGGTTGTGCTCTAAATACAGTTACTAATGCAGAAATCAAATTTAACAAGCCAGAAAATGCTCAAAATAGGCGGGCCTCAAATGCCTTTGCGGTAAGGTCCAGATAGTCGTGGACTACCTTCCCTTCTTCATGGCTTTGGTGACTGTTTCAAAGAAGTCAACCAGGTCTCAAAAGGCAGGATCTGCCTGACAAAAGCCAAACTGCAGGATCTAGTGTCCGTAGGTCCCCAAATTTTTGCTCATGAGCTCCATGGCGACCCTTCCATAGCCTGCAGACTAAGCTGGTCAGGCTTATGGGGCTTATAGTTTCAGGGTCCGAGAGAGGCTCCACCTTTGTAGAGTGGGACCTCTGTTGCTGCACAATCATCTGTGGGCAAGCAATACATCCTGTAGTGAGGCTGAGATTGTATAGCTGTTTTATTTGAGGGATTAGTTCCTTCCTTGTAGTTCATGTAGGAAGCAACCTGGGGATGCCATCTGGTCCCATGGAAGCAGTGTTTTTTGTTTTGAGAGTAAGGCCTTCACCTGAGCATCTGATGTTTGGGAGGCAGCCCTCTGCCGGGATATACAGATACTTGCTCTTTTATGGGGAGGGTGGAGAAGTTTGCACCGAACCTGTCTGCCAGGATATTGGTATGCCTGTGTTCAGTGTATTTTTTATGGCTTAGAATCAATCCTCAGAACAAGTCTGGAGTTGCATCCCAGGTTTCTAACATAACCGGAAAAAGCCTTTATGATTGCCTTTGGTGTCCTGTGCAATTTTTCTCCTCGGTTGGCCTTGGAGGATTTTGTGAGGGATCTAATTATTTGATAGTATCACTGTAGATGCCTTCCTATTAGGGATTTCGCCCATCATGTGGAAGAGCTTCCTTCACAGGTGGGTTGAAGTTTATTTATGGTAGGTCCACCAGACTGGACGCCTGCCTGATGATTGGGTCTGGTTTTGTTTGGGATAAGATGGATCCATGCATTCCTGGAGATGTCCGTAGAATGCATTATATAGGATTCTGCAGTTTGGCTGTAGTTTCCCACTGGCCCTGGGGCTCCTTGAAGGATTCTTACTGTTTTGAGAAGTGAGAAGTTCACTTTTGAGAAGTTTTTTCACTGTGGTTTTCTGGGCTGGTGGGGTCGATGTGGGACATCCAGTGAAATTACCTTCTATGGTCTGATCTACCAATGAGGGATATACTCTCTGGTGTGGAGCATAGAGTCCCCATGTTGGTAATGATCAGGTTTAGTATGTTGTCCCCTCTTGTGGGAGTGGTGACTAGTTGTTCCATAGCATTTGAGAGTTTATAATTTCCAGGAATGTTTGGGCTAAGGTGCTGGGGCTGAGTAGTGCTCCAGTCATCGTTTGGGTAGTTAGTCGCCTCAATATAATGATAAAACTGAGAGATCTTCATGTTCTCCAATATTTTCAGGAAAGCTTCTAATGTGGGATTCCTGACTTTGAGAGGGTGGCAGGTCTGTGGTGACGTTATAAACTGAAAAGCAGTCTAGCCCACTGTTAGTTGCACAGGATGGTCTCCGGGATAATTCGTGCAATGCTACTAACCTGGAGGTGGATGGTCCTTGATAAATATGAAACTCCCCCTCCCTTTTGTGGTTCGGTCGGGCTTTGGGGCCTAAAAGGCTGATATGAGGTATAGCTCCAGTAGTGCTGGGGTGCTCTCTGAGCCTCCTGAACCAGGTTTTGTCACTACAATAGACATCGATGTTCTCTATACTGAGGAGAGCTTTTGAGGCAGGTATCTTGAGGTTAAGACTTCTGATGCTTAGCAGCATTACCCTTTAGTTTTTGTTCCTTGTGCTGTTTATGGGGGTGGTTTACCTTGAGCCTTGCCCAAAAAAAGGCACTATGGGGTGGCAAGAGCCTTCGCTAACATCTGAAAGCCCAGTGGTGACAGGTGCAAGCCGTCCCTAGCGAAGCAACGGGCTTATCGAGTATGTCATCCTGTAGGTTGACAGACAAAAAGCATGATATGAGGTGGCGAGTCCTGGCAGTGCTGGGGTGCCTCTGAGCCTTGAACCAGGTTTCTGTCACTACACAGATATCGACGCTCTCCATATTGAGGAGAGCTTGAGGCGCATCTTGAGGTTAAGACTTCTACGCTTAGCAGCATTACCCTTAGTTTCTTGTTCCTTGTGCTGCTTCTATGGGGGTGGGTTTGACTTTGAGCCTTGCCTAAAAAGGCACTATGGGGTGGCAAGAGCCTTGCCAATATCTGAAAGCCCAGTGGTGACAGGTGCAAGCCGCCCCTAGCTGCTAAACGTGGGCTTGTCGAGCATGTCATCCCAGGCTGACAGGACATTGATCCCCTTTGAATGACACCAACATTTTAGCCAATTGTTAAAATCGATCATTTTGTCTTCTTTGTACTGTGGCATCATTCTAGGTGAGGGTGATGCTGCCTGGCTGGGTCAGGGTCATACTATGCCTGGGCTACATGATCAGAGAGCTCCTCTATGTCTCTCTTTTCATGTAGTCCAGGGAGGTAATGTGCCTCAGGCCATTCACACCAGCATGTACAATGACTGAGTCACATTTGCATTTCTTTGGAGTGACCGGAGTGCTTCATGCTATGTGTCAGATCATAGCACCGACAGGCAGCTCACCGTGATCTTCCCTTTATTCAGCCTGGTGAGCCGGACGCCAGTGTGTCTGACAATAGAGTCACCTATAACAAAGAGTATCAGGTGTGCTATTCAGCCTTAAGGGCTGTGGCTGCTTGGCACACCGACTTGTGGGTTGCGTGTTGTGTGTGTTTTGTTTTGAGGTAGTGTTTGCTTGATGTCTGCTTTATAGTCTCTGTTGTTGTGAGTATTTTTTTATTTTAGAGCCTCTGAGCATGTTTTTGTGCATTTATGTGTTTGGTCTTCATTGATGTGGTGGAACTATGTGATACTGAATCAGGTTAGGAGGTTACTTTCTCCTCCTGGACTGGTTACACCAGTTTTGAGATGAGAGAGCTCAGCCTCCAGTTTGGCTAAATCGTTGCATCTCTCACATATATTTGATCCTGTTTGTAGAAGGTGAGGGTTATTCATGTACATGAGACTGTTGTAACATTGCCTCAAAATTCTGTGATCCACTTCAGCTGGACTGAGAGGAAACCATTGACTGACCTTTTGACATGCTAGGAGTAATAGGGAAACTGAATTAAGATGGACCAATAGAGGACAGGGTAATCAGAGAGAGTATAAGAGCAGCTATGGTTTAATAGTGCTAACTTGTAGTATTACTTAATTGACCAGTGAAGGGCCTTAGAATGAGAATACGGTGTTTAAACCGAGAGATAGAGCAGTTCTAAAGGAAAAGTGAAGAGCAGACTTTGTGGGAGTTTCAGAATAAACCCAATTAGGCGGGCGCTGCCCGCTATTGCGCTTATGCTCAAAACGCAAGTAAAACCGCTAAAAGAGTGGTTTTTAAGAGAGGAAGATGAAGGAGTTTTGAATTGACCCAAAATGGCCAATAAAACTACAGTTTCAAGTCAGTAACCACTCCCACAGGGCAGGCAGGCTGCTCAATGTTTTCACTGCCACTGATCAGCCAGAGACTTTTCCTTTAGCCCAAGCAAAAATGGCCCCACAGAAACTTACAAACAGCTCTCAAGAACAGCAAGCCTGTAACTGGATCCTTTTAAATCTCAGAAAAGGGAAAAGCAAGATTTTTGTTTTTGTTTTTCAGAGATAGCAGAGGTTAACAAGCATCAACAAGTTATAACAGTGCAGTAAATGACCCTACACAAGAGTGCTAGGCCAAAAGACAGATAAAATGCAAGTTGATCCTGAGAAAAAAACATTTTAAAAAAATAGCGCAACAGGAAATTCAGTAAACAGCCTCTAGGTTGTAATTTCTAAATACAGTTACTAATGCAGAAATCCGCTTTACCGCTTTCAGAAAATGCCTGCAACAGGCAGCTATGCAGAAAACTTAGCAAATAAACAGAGGAAAATACTTAAAGTCTGAAATGTGGCTCCTTTCTTCTCAGCTTTTCTCCTCTTGGTGGTGCTTCACCAACAGCCAACAAGCCTGAAAAGATGCCAAACCAATTTGCGGGCAAATAACCCAGGTTTTAAGAGAGGAAGATGAAGGAGTTTTGGAATTGGACCGAAAATGGCCAATAAACTACAGTTTCAAGTCAGTAACCACTCCCACAGGCAGGCAGGCTGCTCAATGTTTTACTGCCACAGATCAACAGAGAGACTTTCCTTTAGCCCAAGCAAAAAATGGCCTCACAGAAACTTACTAACAGTTCACACCAGCAAGCCTGTAACTGAACTTTTTAAATCTCAGAAAAGTGGGAAAAAGCAAGATTTTTGTTTTTGTTTTTCAGAGATAGCAGAGGTTAACAAGTATCAAACAAGTTATAACAGTAGTAAATGACCCCAATAAGAGTAAAAGAGGGCCAAAGACAGATAAAATGCAAGTTTTGAGAAAAAATGATTTTAAAAATAAGTGCAAACAGGAAATTCAGTAAACATCTCTAGGTTGTGCTCTAAATACAGTTACTAATGCAGAAATCAAATTTAACAAGCCAGAAAAATGCTCAAAATAGCGCCAGATGTGAAAAATACTTAAAGTCCTTAAAAGTGGCTCCTTTCTTCTCCTCAGCGTTTTCCTCTTGGTGGGTGTGCTTCACCAACAGCCAACAAGCCTGAAAAGATGCCAAACCATGAGGGAAACCAGGTTTTGAAGAGAGGAAGATGAAGGAGTTTGGAATTTACCCAAATGGCCAATAAAACTACAGTTTCAAGTCAGTAACCATCTCACAGGGGCAGGCAGGCTGCCCAATGTTTTCACTGCCACTGATCAACAGAGAGACTTCCTCAGCCCAAGCAAAAAATGGCCTCACAGAAACTTACAAACAGTTCAAGAACAGCAAGCCTGTAACTGAATTCTTCTTTAAATCTCAGAAAAGTGGGAAAAAGCAAGATTTTTTTTGTTTTTTTGTTTTTCAGATAGCAGAGGTTAACAACAAGTATCAAATAAGTTATAACAGTGCAGTAAATGACCCTACACAAGAGTGCTAGACCAAAGACAGATAAATGTGTTTTGAGAAAAACGATTTTAAAAATAAGTGCAAACAGGAAATTCAGTAAACGCTCTAGGTTGTTTCAAAATACAGTTACTAATGCAGAAATCAAATCAATGTCAGAAAATGCTCAAAATAGGCGGCTATGCAAAAATCCTAGCAACAAACAGAGGAAAATACTTAAAGTCCTTTAAAAGTGCTCCTCTTCTCTCAAAGACATTTTCTCCCCCTATTTGGTGGGTGCTTCACCAACAGCCAACAAGCCTGAAAGATGCCAAAACCATGAGGCAACCAGGTTTTAAGAGAATATGGCGGTGTTTGAAATGACCCCAGAATGGCCAAATAAACTACAGTTTCAAGTCAGTAACCACTCCCCACAGGGCAGGCAGGCTGCCCAACAAGTTTTTCACTGCCACTGATCAACAGGAGAGACTTTCCTTTAGCCGCTGTCTTTGTACTGCTTTGGCATCATTCTACAAGGGTGAGGGGTAAGATGCTGCTCCAAAGGTCAGAGGTCAGGTCATACCAGCCTGGGCTACATGATCAAGAGAGAGCTCCTCTGTCTCTTTTCATGCGTCAGGAGGTGCAATCGTCTCCAGGTGATCATTCACACCAGCATGTACAATGACTGAGTCATTATTTGTATTTTCTTTGGAGTGACCTGAGTGCTTGCGTTATGCGTTGTGTGTCAGATCATGGCACCCGACAGGCAGCTCACCCGTGACCTTCCCTTTATTCAGCCTGGTGAGCGGGGCGTCGAATGTGTCTGACAATAGAGTCACCCTATAACAAGAGTATCAGGTGTGGCTATTCAGCCTTAAGGGCTGTGGCTGTAACACTGACTTTGTGGGGTTATGTGTTGTTATTAATGTTTTGTTTTGAGGTAGTGTTTGCTTGGATGTCTGCTTTGGAGGTCTCTCTGTTGCTTAGGGAGATTTTATTTAGAGCCTCTGAGTATGTTTTTGTGTATTTATGTGTTTGGTTCGCTGATGTGGTGGAACTTATGTGATACTGGAATTGTGTTGTGTGGAGAGGTTACCTTCTCCTCCTGACTGGTTACACCAGTTTTGAGATGAGAAGAGCTCAGCCTCCAGTTTGGTAGTAAATGGTTGCATCTCTCACCTTATATGTTGAACCTGTTTGGAGGAGGAGAGGGTTGTCCATGTACATGCCAGGACAGTTGTAACATTGCCTCAAAATTCCCAGATTCACCAGCTGGACTGGGGAGAAACCATTGACTGACAGCTTTGGACATGCTAGAGTAATAGGGAAACTGAATTTAAGATGGACCAATAGAGGACAAGGTGTAATCGTAGAAATTATAAAAAAGGTAAGTAGTGCTTATGGTTTAATAAGGTGCTAACATGCAAGTATTACTTAATTGGACCAGTGAAGGGCCTTAGAATGATAGGAAATATGGTGTTTTAAACTGAGGAGATAGAGCAGTTCCTAAAGGAAAAAGGTGATGAAAGAGCAGGCACTTTGTGGAGCCAGGAATAGTTTAAACCCAATTATTGTGAAAAACACCGTTAGATTTGTCATATTATGCTCAAAGCACGTGCATTGAAACCCACAGCGTAAAGAAGGTTTAAAGAGAGGAAGATGAAGGAGTTTTGGGAATTGACCCAAAATGGCCAATAAAACTACAGGTTTCAAGGTCAGTAACCACTCCCACACAGGGGCAGGCAGGCTGCTCAATGTTTTTCACTGCGCACTGATCAACAGAGACTCCTTTAGCCCTTTGTAAGCAAAAGTATGGCCCTCACAGAAACTTACAAACAGCTCAAGAACAGCAAGTACAACTGTAACTGGGCACTTTTTAAATCCTCAAGAAAGAAGTGGGAAAAAAGCAAAGATTTTTTGTTTTGTTTTTTGAGATAGCAGAGGTTAACAAGTATCAACAAGTTATAACAGTTACAGTAAATGATGACCCACACAAGAGTTCTTTAGGCCAAAGAGAACAGATAAAATGCAAGTTTGAGAGAAAAAAAAGCGATTTTAAAAATAAGTGCAAACAGGAAATTCAGTAAGGCAGCTCTAGGTTGTACTCTAAATACAGTTACTAATGCAGAAATCAAGTTTAAGCAAATAGAGGAAATGCTCAAAATAGGCAGCTATGCAGAAAAACTTAGCAAATAAACAGAGGAAAAATACTTAAGAGTCTGAAATGTGGCTCCTTTTCTTCTCTCCAGCGTTTTCTCCCTCTTGGTGGAACAGCTTCACCAACTTGACCAACAAGCCTGAAAAGATGCACCAAAACCACGAGGCAACCAGGTTTTTAAGAGGAGAGATGGAAGGGGAGTTTTCCAGATTGACCGAAATGGCCAATGAAAAACTACAGTTTCTAGAGTCAGTAACCACTCCACAGGGGCAGGCAGGCGCTGCTCAATGTTTTTTACTGCCACTGATCAACAAGAGAGACTTTCCTTTTAGCCCAAGCAAGAAAATGGCCTCACAGAAACTTACTTTTAACAGTTCAAGAACAGCAAGCCTGTAACTGAACTTTTTTTAAATCTCTCAGAAAAGTGGGAAAAAAAGCAAAGATTTTTGTTTTTGTTTTCAAGAGATAGCAGAGGTTAACAAGTATCAACAAGTTATAACAATTGTGCAGTAAATGACCCACACAAAGGGTGTTGGGCCAAAAGACAGATAAAATGCAGTTTTGAGAAAAAAATGATTTTAAAATAATAAGTTACAAACAGGAAAATTCAGTAAACATCTCTCTAGGTTGTGCTCTAAATACAGTTCCACTAATGCAGAAATCAAATTTAACAAGCCAGAAAATGCTCCAAAATAGAAGCGGCGATATGCAGAAAAACTTTGCAAATAAACAGATGAAAAAATACTTAAAAGTCTCAAAAGTGGCTCCTTTCTTCTCTCAGCGTTTTTTCTCCTCTTGGTAGGGCAGCTTCACCAACAGCCAACAAGCCTGAAAAGATGCCAAAACCATGAGGGAACCAGGTTTTAAGAGAGGAAGATGAAGGAGTTTTGGAATTTACCCAAAAATGGCCAATAAAACGCTACAGTTTCAAGTCAGTAAACACTCCCCACAGGGGGCAGGAAGCAGTGCTCAATGTTTGACACTGCCACTGATCAGCAGAGACACTTTCCTTTAGCCCAAGCAAAAAATGGCCTCACAGAAACTTACATACAGTTCAAGAACAGCAGTACAAGCCTGTAACTGAATTTTTTAAATCTTCAGGAAAAGTGGGAAAAAGCAAGATTTTTTTTCTTTTTTGTTTCAGAGATAGCGGAAGGGATTAACTGAAATCAACAAGTTATAACAGTGCAGTAAATGACCCTGCACAAGAGTGCTAGACCAAAGACAGATAAAATGCAAGTTTTGAGAAAAAAACGATTTTTAAAATAAGTACAAACAGGAAATTCAGTAAAACAGCTCTAGGTTGACGCTCTAAATACAGTGATTACTAATGCACGAAATCAAATTTAACAAGCCAGAAAATGCTTTCTCAAAATAGGCTGACTATCACAAAAAAACTTAGCAAATAAACAGAGGAAAAATACTTAAGAGTCTCAAAAAGTGGCTCCCTTTCTTCTCTCAACATTTTCTCCTCTTGGTGGGTGCTTCACCAGCAACCAACAAGCCTGAAAAGAATCACCAAAACCATGAGGCAACCAGGTTTAAAGAGAATATAGAAGGTGTTTTAGAATTGACCCAGAATATTAATAAACTACAGTTTTCAAGTCAGTAACCACTCCCACAGGGGCAGGCAGGCTCGCTCAATGTTTTCACTGCCACTGATCAACCGAGAGACTTTCCTTTAGCCCAAGCAAAAATGGCCTCACAGAAACTTACAAACAGTTCAAGAACAGCAAGCCTGTAGCTGAACTTTTTTAAATCTCATAAAAGTGGGAAAAAAGTAAGATTTTTTTTTGTTTTCAGAGATAGCAGAGGTTAACAAGTATCAACAAGTTATAACAGTGCAGTAAATGACCCCACACAAGAGTGCTAGGCCAAAGACAGATAAAATGCAAGTTTTGAAAAAAAAACGATTTTAAAAATAAGTGCAAACAGGAAATTCTTGATATATTCATTAACTCTGCAAAGATATATCATATATATGAAATCACACGAGTCTTAAACAACATCTTATTTCTAACTTGTCATCTAAACTTTGTCTATTTTCATTTTCTTTCCCCATTAACAACTTTTTTCTCATTGTTTGCTGAATTTCTAGTTTATTTTTCCCACCTAACCTCTAAGAAATATTCATTGTCATATTATACTTCTTTCTTTAATTTAATTCTGTTTACTATTTATTTCTAATAAATTTCAATAACAGATCATTATTTTAGATTTTATTTTCTTATACCCTTACCCTTTTGTCACTCCTGCAATATGCCCACACATGCTGATACTTCATTGGGTTTTAAGCTATTGTTCAAATTCCTTGAAATATAATATATCACAGTTTGTATCTCCATATTCAGTGATACAACATTTGTATTTGATAAATATCCCCCTAAGGTTTTTTTTGTCACCACATAGATCATTGCTACCATCTCAGCCCCTAGGAAATACCCGGTGTCCATGCCAGGACTACCAGCTACTTGCCAACTCCTCTTACTTACTCCAATATTGCTTTCACTGCTGTCACTGGTCACCAATTCTTAAAGTATTCTTGGGGGCCTATATTGTCTGTGCTTCCATCCAGGGGGATTTATTTATTTGTTTTTTTGTTTATGACTTACCACTTCCCTACCCCCAAGACTTGTTAATTATGGCTGAGGGTAACGTCCTTGTTTGGACCACACCTTCACTTAGGAAACATGTCAGTGAGTGGCTTCCCACCTAGGACAGGCATGCTCATCCCTTCCCTGCCACTCTCTTAATCAACCAAGCCACTAATAGAACCCAGATTAGTTTGGCTATAGTCAGGGCTTTATCTATCTACACCACTGGAGCAGCTTAACACCACACTAAGATTAATAAAAATATGTAAATAAATATTCTAATTAAAAGGCATAATATTAGCTTTCTATCCATGCACATTTCTTTCATTCTATTCACTGTTATTAATTTATTTTTGCAATCTGACCCTAGAGAACTAAGTACCTGATGTCGGAAAACCCTTACTATGTATTGAAACTTCCATCTCACAATTAAGTCCATGCTCTACATATTTTCTTTTATTAATCATTATTACATTTGCTTTTGCCTTTCCCATGTCTTCTTTTTTCTTTATAGTGATACAGATGTCAAACCCTTATATGGCATAACTTGTGAAACCTGCAGCTTTTTTTCAGTGGTCCTGCTTTCGGCTCTGCAAAGGTTATTAATTTTAACTGTTTTGCACTGCTTACAGAATTATTGAACAAGTTCTTTTTGCTTTTGTTACATTTTCAGTGTTTTGCACCTTAACTCAGGAAGTTGTTGTGATGTGTAGTAGGTCTAGTTTTATAATGGCTTTATATGTTCCACTCTTTTCCTTTATCTGTCTCTTCATTGAATACTCCCAATGCATCCTTTATCTGCCATTCCCCTAAATTCATAAGGATATCAAAACTTATTTCATCCTGTAATGCTATTTCCTCCTGCCCTGTTACCATCAGTATCTTTTAAATTTCTTCTCTGGTTACATTCTCTGATATAATTTGACTTTTTACCTTTGTACTCTTATAGTACACCTCTGTTTCAATTATATCATTCCCTGTATTTTACTGAACTTTTTTGCTACAAAAATCTTAATTTTCTCTCTACCTCTCATGATTCTTTTCCTTTCTTAACTATTAATTCTGCCATTCACGACTTTCTAACTACCTCCATCTCCAACAAATTTAGTTACATCATAATCATCTTCTTTCGGCTGTTCCCATTAGGGGTCGCCACAGCGGATCATCTGTTTCCATTTCTTCCTGTCCTCTGCATCTTGCTCTGTCATACCAACCACCTGCATGTCCTCTCTCACCACATCCATAAACCTTATCCTAGTCCTTCCACTTTTCCTGTTACCTAGTAGCTTCATCCTTAGCATCTTTTTCCCAATATACTCAGCATCCCTCCTCAGCACATGTCCAAACCAATGTAATCTTGACTCTCTGGCTTTGTCTCCAAACCTTCCAACCTGGGCTGACCATCTAATATACTTATTCCTAATCCTGTCCACCCTTGTCACACCCAGTGCAAATCTTAACATCTTTAACTCTGCCACATCCAGCTTAAACTCCTGCCTTTTTGTTAATGCCACTGTATCCAACCCATATAATATAGCTGGTCTCATTACCCTCTTGTAGACCTTCCCTTTCACTCTTAATGGTACTCATCTGTCACAAAGCACTCCTGACACTCTTCTCCACCCACTCCATCCTGCCTGTACTCTCTTCTTTGCCTCTCTTTCACACTCACCATTACTCTGAACTATTGATCCCAAGTATTTAAACTCATCCACCTTCGCCACCTCTACTCCTTGCATCCTCACCATTCCTCTATCCTCCCTCTCATTCACACACATATATTCTGTCTTAGTCCTGCTGACCTTCATTCCTCTTCTCTCTAGAGCATATCTCCATTTCTCCAAGGTCTCCTCCACCTGTTCCCTACTCTCGCTACAGATCATAATGTCATCTGCAAACATCATAGTCCACGGGGACTCCTGTCTGATCTTGTCTGTTAACCTGTCCATCACCATTGCAAATAAGAAAGGGCTCAGAGCTGATCCTTGATGTAATCCTACCTCCACCTTAAACGCATCCCTCACTCCCACAGCAGACCTCACCGCTGTCACACTACCCTTATGCATATCCTGTACCACTCTTACATACTTCTCTGACACTCCCGACTTCCTCATACAATACCACAACTCCTCTCTAGGCACCCTGTCATATGCTTTCTCTAAGTCTACAAAAACACAATGCAACTCCTTCTGACCTTCTCTGTACTTCTCCATCAACACTCTCAGAGCAAACATCGCATCTGTAGTGCTCTTTCCCAGCAGGAAACCATACTGCTGATCACTAATCATCACCTCCCTTCTTAACCTAGCTTCCACTACTCTTTCCCATAACTTCATGCTGTGACTGATCAATTTAGTCCCTCTGTAGTTACTACATCTCTGCACATCATGGTTATTCTTAAAAATCGGTACCAAAACACTTTTTCTCCATTCCTCGGGCATCCTCTCACTTTCCAAGATTTCATTAAACAATCTAGTTAAAAACTCCACTGCCATTTCACCTAAACACCTCCATGCTTCCACAGGTATGTCATCTGGACCAACAGCCTTTCCATTCTTCATCCTCTTCATAGCTATCCTTACTTCCTCCTTGCTAATCCATTGTATTTCATGATTCACTATCCCCACATCATCCAACCTTCTCTCTCTCTCATTCTCTTCATTCATCAACCCCTCAAAGTACTCTTTCCATCTCCTCAACACACTCTCCTCACTTGTGAGTATGTTTCCCACATTTTCCTTTATCACCTTTACCTGCTGCACATAATTCCTAGCTTGGTCCCTCTGTCTAGCCAATCGGTACAGGTCCTTTTATCCCTCCTTAGTGTCCAACCTTTCATACAACTTGTCATATGCCTTATCCTTAGTTTTCACCACCTCTATCTTTGCCATGCACCTCATCTCCTTATACTCCTGTCTACTTTCTTCATCTCTCTGACAATCTCACTTCTTCTTTGCCAGCCTCTTTCTCTGTATACTCTCCTGTACTTCTTCATTCCAACACCATGTCTCCTTGTTGTCCTTCCTCTGTCCAGATGTCATACCAAGCACCTTTCTAGCTGTCTCCCTTACTAGCTCTGCTGTAGTTACCCAGCCATTTGGTAACTCTTCACTGCCACCCAGAGTGCCTGTCTTAACTCATCTCTGAACTCCACCTCACAATTACCCTTTTTCAATTTCCACCATTTGATCCTTGGTGCTGCCCTCACACTCCTCCTCCACTTCTTGATCACCAATGTCATCCTACAAACCATCATCCTATGCTGCCTAACTACACTTTTCCCGATCATCACTTTACAATCTCCAATCTCCTTCAAACTGGCCCTCCTACATAAGATATAATCCACCTGTGTGCATCTCCCTCCACTCTTGTATGTCACCCTATGCTCCTCCATCTTGTTAAAATACGTATTCACCACAGCCATGTCCATCCTTTTCACAAAATCCACTACCATCTGACCTTCTGCATTCCTTTGTTTAACACCATACCTACCCATCACTTCCTCATTCCCTCTGTTCCCTTCACCAACATGCCCATTGAAATCTGCTCCATTCACCACTCTCTCACACTTGGGTACAGTCATCACTACTTCATCCAACTCACTCCAAAATTTTTCTTGCTCATCCATTGCACACTCAACTTGTGGAGCATATGCACTTACAACATTCATCATTACACCATCAATTTCCAGCTTCATAAACTTCACTCTGTCCGACACACTTTTCACCTCCAAAACACTGTTAGCATACTGTTCCTTCAGGATAACTGCTACACCATTTCTCCTCCCATTGACACCATGATAAAACAATTTGAACCCACCTCCAATACACATAGCCTTACTCCCATTCCATCTGGTCTCTTGCACACACAATATACCAACCTTCCTTCTGTCCATCATATCGGCTAGCTCTCTCCCTATATCAGTCATACTGCCAACATTGAAAGTTCTGACTCTCACTACCACAGTCCTAGCCTTTCTCCTCTCTTCCTGCCTTTGGCCATGCCTTCCGCCTCTTCTCCTCCTTTGGCCAACAGTAACCCAATTTCTGCCAGCACCTTGTTGGCTAACAGTACTGGTGGCAGTCGTTGTTAACCTGGGCCTCGACCGATCCAGTATGTAAATATTAACTAGTGTCAGCATGAATTATCTGGTGAAGTTTTATGCCGGATGCCCTTCCTGACACAACCCTCCCCATTTATCCGGGCTTGGGACTGGCACAACAAATTTAGTTACATGTTTTAACTAATGCACCAATCTTCATTTTTTTAAATTTAAATAATTATTATATTTATCATAAAAATCATTTTTACGCCATTCAATAACTCTTAAGTAACACTTTCATATATCCCTATCTTTTTCATCTTTTCTTATATGCACACCACTAGCAAACTCATAATTATTCCAAACTTTCCTTTTGATACTTCCTACAGACTCACTTAGTCCATATAATGGGGTTTCTCCTCCTCACAAGCATTCCTTATCTGCGAGAATACCCCTTTATGTGCTGAAGCATTTCTTTTTTCATTTTATTGATGGATGCTGGTTTTACTTTAATGGCTCTTTCATTAAATCAGGAATTATAGTGTCTGGGTTGTGAAGTCCATTTGTAATTAATACTTGCTTGGTCACAATATGTATATCTGTATAAACTTTAGATAGCATTTCTCTGTCAGTGTTGTGCATCCTTGAACCTGATGAATATACAAGCACACTGGAAGCAAACTATAGTTTCATATTTACTTACATAAAATTGTTTCCTTTTTTGTTTAATTTAATAGTGCAAATGTTGACATTAGTGATTACAGATTCATTAACTTTTATTAAATGTATGGAAATTAGTTTACAGATTTTGGGGGATTCTAACTTGTTTCTGCTTACTCTTCAGGCACAAGTGATATGGAGATTTTTGTGCTGACTGCAGTTTTTGAAAAACTTGCTGCTATATGATATTTGTAGGTTTATTATTTGATCTGCATCTGCTGTGTTTCACGGTGTTGATGTTCAATTTTATGTGTTTGTTAAAATGACATTTGTAGGTCAGTGTTTCCATTATAAGTTGATGGTTCTGCTTACCACCATAATCTCACTGTTAGCAGATTTGAGTACTGTCAAGTTTCTTAGTTACCATGCGTCCTTTTTTTAGATCCTATTCAATATACCTCCATTTTTTCTTTTGAGCTGCACTCAATGTTTATGATCTGAAAACTCTACCATTTTATAAAGCTTCCAGCCTTCTGCTTTCAGTTACAAAAAATGCAATGTTTTCTAGTATTATGCTCTTCCCCTCAACATGTACTTTGTTTTGCTATAACTACTTGTAGCTCCTCTATTCTTAAGATTTCTTTCCTGATCTTCAATTTTTTCATTTCTTTTTTCTCCTCTATTTCATTTTCTACTTTCTCCAATGGTAAATTAAAATCTTATACTTACATTCTATCATTACTGAATAAAAAGACGTCTTATAAAACCATTCTTTTTTTATCATTTTACTGTTCTTATTTCAAAAGTACAACACCCATCCCTGACAAGTGTTTACTGATTAAACATATTCTTCACCCTACAAACCTTCTATTTGCTTTAACTTGCTCTTTTTTTCTTTTTGGCCTAATATCTTGCAAACATACTGCATCAGATTTTTAACTTCTAATCAAAGTGAGATACCTCAAATGACATAATATTGTTAATAAAGCTTTAAAACAACCACTTCCTGAAATGACAAAGTATCGGCAAGCTTTAGAACACTGAGGCATAAATTAAGTAAGTGAATAAAAAAATAAATCTGCAAAATAACCATAACAAAGTACATATATATGTAATTAAAAACATAAATAAATAAATCAGAGTATAAAGCCCAGCATAGAGTCTGAAGCACAGTGCATAAACATAAACCCAAACAAAATGATAAAATACAGCAGCCTTACAAACTGACAAAGCACATTAACTTACTGACATCTTTATATTAAATGACTTTAAGATTATGTGAGGTGAAGAAAGCTAAGAAGTACTTAGCAATGGTGGAACATTGGCTTGCCACTCAATTTGCCATTTCAACTCTAAAACGGCAAGCCTATCATTCCATGGCCCTACTCTTGGATCTATATATACCTTATCAATACCACTGAACACAAGATTATGGTCAGGGTATAAACAGATCTGCCCAAATAAGGCATTAGATGTCTTTTTGTTATATAAATGACATCTGTTTATGGCAAATTAAGTTGCAAGCTGATGCGCTGCAAGGGCTAAATGATGTCATCACCTTGAAAAGTTATTTAAAGAATAAGGCATCAAATTTACAAACAAGACTGTCATTTATATTTATGGGAGATGAGTCAGACATTTGAAGTAACAGCTTAGAAATATTATGAGTTTCATTTTATTTCATTTAATTTAACATGAATATAAATAAATTTGGTTTACATTTTAAAAATTTATGCATTTTAAAGACTCCACCTAAATTTTAGGTAGAATTTCATTATACTTATATATATCTTCCCATTAAGAACCCCAAAGCCTTTTTCACTAATGGCCCTGATGGGGAAGTTAACATGTAAAGAAAATATTAAATATTTGGGTATCAACTTCTCTACGGATAATAAGGACTTTTATAACAATAATGTTAAACGAGTATGGGAACACATAATAGCTGATTGTGACAGATGGAAGAATTTAAAACTACCGGTATTAGCAAAAGTATCAATAGTGAAAATGAATATACTACCACGAATGTTATACATATTTAGGTCTGCCCAATTATCAATTTCAAAAACAGTTTTTAAACAAATGCATAAAGATCTAGCTAAATTTATCTGGAAGCCAAAAGGAACTAGAATATCTTATGAGAAATTAATGACCCTAAAACAAGAGGGGACTTGAGCTACCAAACTTTGAAGCATATTATTTGATTGTAAACGCTAATAAAATTTTAAGAATTGCTAATTATGATGTAACGAATACAACATGGATACCAACTTGGGTGGTCTTGAATCATAAGCATATTTTGGATAGGAAAATAAATCCTAAAGCATTGCCCTTTATGGACAAAATTAGTCTGATAAAATATGGGGTCATGGACCACATAATAACCTGTGTCTCATCTTTGCAAACTTTATTTCAGTCCGTAGATTTATTGCAATATATGATGGTTCTTCAACCTTTCCACAGGAATCCTAATTTTAAACTAAATAATCAGCTGATCGATCTCAGCAAATTTCCATTAATACTTAATCTGACTCTATTTGATGATTTTAATAAACTTGACTTATCGGCTTTACAAATTAGACAGGAAATGAATCTACCTAGAAGTTACATTGTTATAATGAGACAAGTTAAAGAACTTGCCTTGAGCTACTTTAGGAACTTTAAACCTGCAGCGGATTTGTGGATAAGTGCTCTGAATTGTGGGAAGCTATCCAACAAGACAGTAAATTTATAGCAACTGCATATAAATTAATTAAGGATTTGAAATTTCAGGACAAAATTTTGCTTTCAGAGTATTGGGTAAAAAAGTAACAGTAACAGACAATCAGATATTAAAAGCAATTGATATAACTAGGAAATCAGTTTCTTTTCAAAACTGATGTACACGCAATTGATGATTTGGAACAATGCATATTACACACATCTTAGATTACATAATTAACCCTAGGAATTCTCCAATTTGTCCATACTGTGCAGATCAAACAGCGGATCTTCTTCATATGTTCTGGAGTTGTAAATGTATATAAACTTTGGAACTCTCTTAAAGTACAACTGCAAAAGATGGGTTATCAAAGTTCTACACTGTCATGGGAATTTATGATTCTACATTCCTCCAAGAGAGCTTTCCAGATCGCAAAACTATTATTTGTATGAATATTTTTTGCTGATGAAACTCTATATAGCCACAAATTGGCTAGAACCACATAAGACATCATGGAATAATTTTAAGCTTGTGGCTATAAAGCATATACTAGCACATAAATTACTTCTGAAACAAACTAACAAAAATATTAATAACCCGAAAATATATGAAAAAGGTCTTCAATATTATATTAGCATGATACTGATTTTAGGAATATATTAAATATAGGAAGCATTTCATGTAGATATTGTATAAATGGTTTGTAGTAGTTATAGTGTATTATGTGTGTGATGTTTATTGTATTTTTGTAATGTTTTTGGAAAATATATTTCAATAAAAATTTATTATGGAAAAAAAAAAGAATTTCATTATACTTATATAATTATTTATTATATATATATATATATATATATATATATATATATATATGGGTTCCAGACATTTGCTTGAATGAGCAAAAGTCCGAAACCCAAACGGCCGGGCATACTTATGTGAAAGTGCTTTTCACCGAAGAAGCACTTTCGCATAAGTATGCCTGTTGCTGAGTCTGTACTACAGTGCGGGTAAGGAAAAAATCCCTTTTCCCCAAAGAAGTGTGGTTTTGGAGGGAGAATATTAAAGTAGGAGGTTAAGGGGCAAATCCCCCCTGGTAAAATGTTAATGTAGTGGGTTTTTCTGTAACACCCTTTAACAAAAGTGCTTTTTTCGAAAAAAGCGCTTCCGTTAAAGTGTGTTTGGTTATTATGGATTCAGATATTTGCTTATTCGAGCAAATGTCCTAGATCCATATATATATATATATATATATATATATATATATATATATATATATATATATATATATATATATATATATATATATATATATATATATATATATATATATATATGGATCAGTGTCATTTCGCCGAAAATCCATTTTGGCGAAAATGTCTGATATAGGGTCCAAATCACCGAAAATCCATTTCACCAAAAATAGTACTGACAATGTATATGCCCTTTCCCTCACTGTAGTGCGATCTCGGAGTGAGAATATTAAAGTAGGGGGGTGTGGGGGGCACAGCCCTTCACCCAGTACAGTTTAATATTGTCTAGTATTGTTTTATATTGTCCAGTCCCTAGGGTAAGTAACTAGTTTATAACCTGAGTAGGTGGGGGGCTATGCCCACCACACCCCTCATTGTGGGGCGGCTGTGTCCCCCACAGCCCATCTACATAAATATTCTCACTCTGTGATCGCACCACAGTAAGGGAAAATGGCATATACGCTGTAAGTACTATTTTCGGGCAAAATGGATTTTCGGTGATTTGGACCCTATGTCAGACATTTTCGGCTAAATGGATTTCCGGCGAAATGACACTGATCCATATATATATATATATATATATATATATATATATATATATATATATATATATAGTTTGCTATCATATTCACCCACCGACATTGTGCGAGTGTTCAGATTTCTGAATATGCATATTGAAAATCACAAGAATGAACTAAATAAATGTAGAATGAAGTATTTTGGTAAATTTGACATCTCAGAAATGTCGACTTTACTGAAAATACTGCACTTCTGGTCAACAGTAACAGAACATTTTTGCAGGGGGTCAAGCCCCCCCCTGCACCCTCCCATGTGGGGCCCCCTGCAACTTATATATATATATATATATATATATATATATATATATATATATATATATGTATATATATAAACTCCAAGATCGCACTACAGGGAGGGAAAAGGTACATTTCTGATCCGCACTATAGTGTGATCTACATTCAAAATGTTGAAATGCACAACACCGAATGCACACAAGCATTCGCTGTTGTGCATTTCAGTTTTTCTTTTTCATTATTTCGTGATATTAAATTGGGTGATGGGACATATGGAATTTGAATGAAGTCTAATCACTCTTTTGATAGTAAACCTATATATATATATATATATATATATATATATATATATATATATATATATATATGTGGATCAGTGTCATTTTACTGAAAATTTCTGACATAGGGTCCAAATCGCAGAAAATACATTTCACCAAAAATAGTACTGACAGTGTATATGCCCTTTTCCCCCACAGTAGTGTGATCTTGGAGTGAGAATATTAAAGTGGGGGAGGGTGGAGGGTATAGCCCCCCACCCATTACAGTTTAATATTGTCTAGTATTGTTTTATATTGTCCAGTCTTTATGAAAAGGGTAAGTAACTAGTTTATAACCTGAGTAGGTGGAGGGTTATGCCCCCCACCCCCCCTTATGGGGGGCTGTGCCCCCCACACCCCCTACATTAATATTCTTACTCCAAGATCGCACTACAGTGGGGGAAAATGGCATACACTGACAGTACTATTTTCGGCGATTTGGACCCTATGTCAGAAATATTTGGCAAAATCCCATATTTATATATATATAGATTTTCATAGATTAGTACTAAGCTAACTGCCCTTTACTTGAGCCATTTTAGAAAACTCGAACTTATCCCTTGTGAGACTCAAACCCAAGGCAAACAACCTAACCATTACCTCCCATCCTCCCACTATATATATATATATATATATACATCCTTAACTTCAATTTTTATGCTTTGCTAATTTTGGTGCCTGAGCTTCCTGTGAAGCCACATGTTGTGAACTTTGATTGAACTCTTTATTGTAACCTAGTTAGAACAAGGTGTCTTTGTACTGTGTTTTTTTTTGTTTTGTTTTGTTTACAAAAGATTTGTTTTGGTCAATAAAGTATTCCTCATGTATTGTCTTAGTCTTATTAGTCACGTTTTGGGCTTTGCTTCCTCTGAAAGTGGGCCTCTGTGAAGCCAGACATGTATCGGTTAACAAATGTAAAATAAATAAATAAATATATATATATATATATATATATATATATATATATATATATATAGATAGATATATATAGATATATATATAGATATATTGAGTATGAACATTGTAGTAATTGAAGTCTAGACAATTATTTGAAATAGTATTGAAAACTTGGGTTGATCGGGTGAGTGAGATTTGTTCACATGATGTGAGAGTTGAGTTATAAACTCTCATGTCCATTATGTGAATGGTTTGTTCTGAGGAAGTCTTAATATTAAAGATGAAAGTGCTCAACATTATAATTGTGGATCTGTGTTCTTCAACACAGTGAATACTTTGGTTAGTCTGGTTTCGTTTTTTAGTTTGTAGTGACACTGCCATTATGTTGTTTTTCATATAGCATTTAGTAAGTGGAAGTTTATTTTACTAATAGAATAAAGCCTGTTTTCCATCGCATTGTCCACAGTACAGTCTTAATGTTTATTTTCTACAAATCTGATACAAAGCGTCCATATTACTTTAATTCTTGTGCAGTGTTATTTGGATCCATTATTTCATGTTTAATGAAGAAAAGTAAAACATTCTTTTTCTGCTACACAAGGTTATGCTATAAGGTAAAATTCGGCATATGTTCACACATTTTTATTTTCTAGTTTTCTTCACTGTAGTCTGATTTTCTCTAATTTTAGACTGATATCAAATAGAGTCTGCTTTAATTATCAGAGGCAACAGCAACATCATGAATCCCCTTTTTCTCATTTTACTTGGGGTCTGTGTGTTGTGTTAACTGTTGCCATCTCTCTCGATTCAGTGCCCCACTCCTTCCTTCTTCGAAACTTGGCTTTAATGGAAAAGCTCACCAAGACTCTGACACAACTTGCTGTGAGGAAAAGTTTAGTTTCCTTTGATTTCTTGTAATTTGTATTACTTTATTGCCTTCTTCTATTTTGTATACTGTGATTTGATTTCTTGTATTCTGCTTTGAATTGCATATTAAAACTTGGAAAGAGACCACAGCTGTGTCTCTTGTGACTCACACATAATTTTTCTCACCCTCCCACCCTGTTGCTTTTGTGTTCTTAAACACAACTGTCTTTCTAGTTAATTTGATCACATATCTCCTTCCCTCTCTCCTTTCACTGACTGTTGTGAATAAGCACAAAATTATCATTTTGTGAAATCACTCCCCTTCAACTATTTACATATATTGGCCATCCCACCGTATTCTGTACAGACAGAAAACAAAAGTGCCCACCCCCTTTCAATCTATTTTGCTGTTTTAAAATTAGTGGCTCTCCACTTAAACAACTGAAACTTTAGTTACCCCCTTTTTTATATCTAACTGCTTAGTGTACACTGCAGTACTTATAATATTAACCCATTTTTTCATTGTGCTTTTAAACATCTATTGCAAGACCTCCAGTTACTGGAAAGGCCACATTCTGCCTCTCTATAGTCATCTTGGGATTAGTGCTTCTATTTACTCCTGGTGAGAGAAGGAGCACAGCGAGATTTTTTTTCCTGGAGACTGATGATCACCAGAAAGCCTAATAACTGCTTCATAGGCGACAGCTTAGAATTTGTGCTTGTATTCTGCTCCTGGTGAGAGAGAAAGCAGAGTGCATTGATTCCCAACTGTTTCTGGCTGGACAGTGAGTGTTTGTACTTAATGTTCCTGATTTCTCTGGTTGCTATTCAAAGCATTTACCAGGAAAAGGTTACAACTAGCCTACAGAGTCTTGCATCATCTGGGACAATACTGTGGGTCACCAAACAGGCTGTGGCTTGCTTCTCATCTTGGCATTGGTGCTAACATTTTATTTCTGGTGAGAAAAGAAGCAAAGGAGCATTGTATCCCAGGAGAGTAAAGCTGTGGTGGGACCAGCACTAGTAGTAGCCAAGCAGTAGCCATTTTTGCGACTCCCCTCTTTTCATCATTCTTGACAAGCTAATTCTTGGTTTTCAGTAAATACTGCTTGATTTGTTTCTAACTTCAGAATATCTGCCTAAATACATCATCCTTGAATTTTCAGGGTCTATATATTAGTTTCCTTTCAAGTGTTTGACCATATCCTGTACAGACTCAGACACCTTGAGTGACATTTTTCCTGTAAAAGTACAACTGAAATTTCTCCAGTACCAAGTTGCACACAGGACAGCTAGTTTGCAGTGGCAAGCACTATCACCAGAGTTGAAAACAGAATACTCCTGACATTTTTTTATATTCTCACTCCAGCTAGCTAATAAAAAAAGGTCTGTTGCTAGGGATATGAACTTTCCCACTATCTCTGTTACCAGCTTGGTGGATATGGGCATCCTGAGGTCATGTAGAAATTGCCTCATGTTAACTGACAATCAGTTAATTCTCAAACAAACTGATTTGGTATGTGAGAGATGTATTTACATAATGTCATTGGAGGCAAGGCTCTCACATAAAAGTACTTCTAATGTCAAAATGATTGTCAGTAGTACACATGATGCACCCATCACACACAATTCAAAGCAGACATATAGATCCACATATGCTGAGGAACTTAAATGTAACCTCCTTAACACAAAGACCTCCTAGATGAAGTACACATAATAAATACCTTCAGCAGCCCCAAACTGCAGTCTTTCAAAACAACACCCACATCAACACATAGAGCCACATCTCATGGAGTCTCTACCTCTGAGCCCATAAGGCAAGCCACTACACAATCCAAAATTCTGGTCATTGGAAACTCAATAGTGAGGCACACTGATGTCTCTCTCACCAGACTGAGTAAGGAGAAAGTTATAGTCAGTCGCTTATCAGGGGCTAGGATCCACCACATTACATATGCACTCAGGTCTTAGGACCACGAGTACCAGTATGATGCAGTCATAGTCCATGTGGGTGCAAATGACCTGAGACATACATCCCTATACTATATGAAGAGAGACATCATGCAACTCTCGGAATATGTGTCTCAGGCTGGTATGAACCTAGCATTGAGCACCATTTTACCTTCTCCAAGGATGATGTCACAATACGAACAAAAGATGATTGACTTTAATAATTGGCATAGTTTCTGGTATCATTCTAAGGGTGCAATATTTTTCAAAACTGAAGAAGATTGTCAACAGACCATGCTGCTTTGCCAGGGAAGATCTGCACATCTCCCCTCTAGGTTTTTGAATATAAGTCCAGCCTGTCCTCACTGCCAATTATTGAACCCTCTCCCTCCTCCCAACAAATTCCAACACATGAGATGTAACCATGAATCCAACCTGAATGTTACAACAGCCTCATGTACAAAGACAAACCTCACCTCAACACACCAAACATGAGATCACCATAGCTAAACTGGAGGCTAAGTTAAACTCACATAACAAACCAAACATAAAGGAGGAAAAACAACACACACTCTACTTAAATTCTCATAAAGCATACACCTACAACAGACATAAACCAAACACATAAACACACAAAAACATACTAACAACATAAACAACACATAGCTCACAAAGCACAAAATGGCAGCATCACACCCAACACCGTACTAAAACAAACACGGGTAACACATAAGAGGCTCATCTATCACACTGCGATTCTGACCAGCCCGCCACAAACAACACACCTGACACGGTCAATGCTGTGACCCACAAATAGGTGGCTAGGATCCGCCCTGGCAACACAAGAGACAGAAGGAGAAGGTCACGGTGAGCCATGACTCACCTGCTAGGGGAGCTGGTGAATGACAAGCTCTAGTCACTCCAAGGCAGTAATAAAGACACCCAGTCATTCTCCATGCTGGTGTGAGCCCAGGCCGGTATGACCCTGACCACATGAAAGAGATGCCACAAAGCCTCGATGCCATTCCCAGGCCACAAGAATGCCACCTTGAGTATGATCTACCTCACGCAGAATGATGATCATATGAAGACAAGATGATCAATTGGGACCATCTGGACTTGTTGGTGTCATTCAAAGGGGGACCCTTGCCTGTCAGCCTTTTGACATGCTCGGACAAGCCACGACAAGCTCCCCATAGGGACCAAGCCACCTGTTTGAAACAAAAGACAATGCCTGTCAAAGGCAGAAGCTACCCCATAGTGAACTAAGAGACAAGGCTCAAAAGACAGAAGTCTAAACATAGTATCAAGGGATAAGAAACAAGAGTAATGCTACTCAACGCCAGAAGTCTGAACCTCACAATGTTATACCTGAAACCTCCCCAGCCAGGAGAACCCTTACACAGCAGTAAAGGCCACGAGATCCAAGCCCCAACCACCACAACCAGCACTGGCCTAGGTTATGGAGCAAACATGCTTGATTCCAAAACTGTGACCGAAACGGCCAGGTTGGTAAGGTCAGTCAATAACACATCAGATACCCACACTGCCAGGTTATCACTACAGCACGGGCATCAACTCCTCCTGCCACAAACCACCCTGGTAAAACTGCCCTCCATATATTGGCCTGCTACAGACCACCCTACCAAACAATATGAAGGTCTTCATTCTCCTGAGAATACTGAAACACTTCAAATTACCAAACAACTCATTATAGCACCCGACTTTTAGGACCCATACACACAAAAGGTGGGAGAACATACTCTAGCTCCTCATCCCCAAATAAAAGGTTCCTAGCTCCCATAAACCTATGGAAACAACCTACCTGATCATCACCAAGAGGGGAAACATATGGATATTCATCATCACCAACATGGGGACACTAAGTAAATACCAGAAGAAAATCCTCACGATAAAGAAATCCCACATAAAAAATCTCACCGGATGAAATCCCACACCAAAAACAGAAAACCAAGAATCCTCAACCAGACCGCGAATCCCACACGCCCAAAAACCGCAAAAGAATCCTTCTGAAACATGAATCCCTCATAAAATCCGGTTCAGACCAATCAATCCTGCATGGATCATTCTATGACAAATACCCCAGGAAATGCATGCATAGGCAGATCCCCAAATAAGCCCAATCAACCAAGCAAACAAAGGTAGACATCCTGTTCCCCAGCCACAATTAAGCAAAACAATAAAGCGAGAAGGAGGAGCTACTACAGAATAGACAAAACTAATCAGAAAATTGCACAGGGCTCTTAGGGCCAGCAAAAAGGAAGGGCACTATAAGGACGCAGCCAATAAGCTTCAAGAGAAAATCAACAGACACTAAAAATAATCACAAGGCTTCTTTAGTTAAAGATCTGGGCTGACAAAAATACACCGCTCAGACATCAATCTCTAACCAAAAATACAACAGGCCCACAGACATTCCCTCTCCAGATGCTCACAGGTTCAGTGCAAACTTCCAGCCCTCCCACCGTGGCAACAGACATCCTCTCCAGCAAAAACACAGTAAGAGACGCCCAGGTGCCAAAAACACAGCATCAATGGGAATGACTCCAGTCAGAGCTGTACTACCCAATAATCTAAGAAGTCAAGAACCCAAACATAACACACTGTTCAGTCCCAAAGATTACTCATAGCAATGTACCCAAAGAGTAACGACAGCAACAGTGGCCTTCCACTCCTGGAAAACTATCGCGATTAAGCCTGACTTTGCCCATAAGCCTGACTATGGAAAGCTGCATCATGGACCCCAGGATCATCATGACCTCATAAATAAAGATATTGGGACACATGGACACTTTGATGTACCCAGTTTGGCTTGTTCTTATTGCAGATCTGGAAGGTGGTCCAATCGCCTACCTTGAACAGTCACAAGGCCATTGACGAGGGGAAGACCCCTGCCACAGCCTACCTGGACCTCACAAAGCCTCGATACAACAATACCTAACTTCACCAGCTATAGATAAGCTCCTATGCTTAAATATAAAACCCCGATGGACTAGATGGCTAAACTGCTCACACATTGAACCCACATGGTTAGACCCCACAAGGCTCAGTCCTGGGACCTCTCTTGTTCGGTATATATCCCACAAGGCTATATCCTTCTCGGGCTCGGTGGGCCAATATATTTCAAGCAGATGACAAAACAGAAGGATCAGATGACCAAGTTGCCATAATCAACCTCCAAAAAGGGCCACAAGCATCCTCCAACACAAGCATCTCCCAAAAGGAACTGTATAGAAACAGACAACTGTGCCAGAGCCATGGCCTCAAGCTAAACCAATTTGGCAAAATATGGTGTCCCTCCATTAAAACAAAAGCCTACAAATTACCACATAGGTGGTAATCCATTAAGTACAGAATCATTTGACAAACCACTGGGGATCCAAGTTGATAATCTTCATTTGACAACCAATGGGCTAAAGTGGTTAGGAAACAATTTATATAGCCCCACCATCTCATGAAGGGATCATCATTCATAGATCAGCCTCATCCATCGTGCCTCTTTTGGGATGAGCATCAGGCCCACCATTGAGTACAATGCCCCTTTTGACCCAACTGGACAGACACCTGCAGCAACTGACAAAGAGGATCAAGTACCTCACCAAGATGCCAACAGCTGCCAAACAGCTACATGCCCAGTTGTTCTCTCCTCCAGCTCAGTGGCATACCTACTGATCAGAGGCGGGCGATGTCCAACCCGGTTATAAAGCCATGTCCCTCCCGAATTAATGGACATGCTCGAATCAGAAAACTAAACGAGCATCGAGCCACTCGCCCGAGACCAGCACTGAAGGAAATAGGACATGCTGGAGGGACAGATTCATAACCCAGAGGGTTCTCCTTCACTCTAAAAAAAATCCAGTCCCAGGGTTAGAAGCCTGACTCCATATTTCTCTCAGAGGGAATCTTGATGAGTGATGGGAGATCAGGTCTTACCCTGCCATCACTTCCTGTGTCACCTGTAGACAGAGGTACAGTATACTAACCTCAAAAAGCAATAGCAAAATTAATTTTTAAATGGGTGCATAAAGCGAAACACACTCTGGCTAGGCTTATAAATGCCCTAGGGCAGATCGCCTAGTATGAACCTATGAAACCTATGAAACCTTTGAAGTTAAAACATTGACTTCCCCCATGCTGCCTTTTTTAGGTAATGTCAAACTGTAAGTAAATCAAAACCAAGAAAATCTGAAGGTGTTGCTGCTCAATACTAGGAGTCTAAACAAGAAGCTCCACTCCCTAGAAGCTCTCTTTACCCTAGAGAATGTTGATGCTTGTGTGGTCACTAAGACAAGGTTTAAAGCCACATAGAGCACACCAACAGTGCAAGGTTATAATGCCTTCCACACATTTAAACCAGCTACTACACAGACAGGGCCTAAAGGTGGAGGTATCTCTATTTATATCAAAATTAAATATACCTCAAGGCTGGTCAAACAGTACAATGCACTTGAGTTGTTCCATGTTCAAATCACCATAGACAAAATCCAATATCACTTCCTTGCCAGCTATAGTTCCCCCTCTGTGAGCCAGGAAACCCATACCATGTATTTAAACTTATTAGAAACACTAACAATCCAGCCCACTACCATATTCATGTAAGACTTTAATTACCCCACTATTAACTGGGAATCCTATACTACACCAAATGTACAGGCACACAGAGGTTCCTGGATTTTGTAAACACAAACTCCCAGAACCAAATATCAATATACCAACCAGCTGTGCAACCATACTGGATCTGGTCCTCACTAATATGCTGCATACCCCTTACTCTGGGTCTACTTTATGCGCTCGAAACACGAAAAACCTGAATCTGAATAGCGCGACATGTAAGGGGCGAGCCGCGAATACATTGAATGAACGAAACCGAGAAAGTGGAAATATCGAATTTGCATAGTTGGCCCATCTGCAGTATAGCTCCGTAAGGTAAGTGTGCAATAGTTACGGACCTTAGGGTTAGGGAGGGGTTAAGGTAAGTGCATAGGTAGGTAGTGTATGTTTTGTTTAGATAATGCATGTAAGGTTTAGTGTAGGGTTTTGTTAAGTGTATGTGTGTGGAATATTTAGTTTGGGTATAGCTCCGTAGGGGAAGTGTGCAGTAGTTACGGACCTTAGGGTTAGGGAGAGGTTAAGGATAGTGCATATATAGTTGTGTATGTGGGGTTAGTGTGGGGTTAGCAGTAGGGTTTTGGTGCTTTAATTTAGGGTTAGAAGTAGGGTTTTGGTTAGTGTATGTATGTGTTTTTTTATTGTGTCTGGGTAGGGAGTGTGTTGCGGGTGGTGGGTTGGCTGACTATGACGGTTCATGGTTTTAAATTTTGCACTTTAGTACGTTCGACGTATTCACGGTTTGCTCTTTATGTGTCACGCTATTCGGATTCGGGTTTTACGTGTTTCGAGTGAATAAAGTAGACCCCATACTGTAATGTCTTCCCTGGTAAGGACAGACCACAAAATGGTCTCCTTTGAAGCAAAAATAAAACCTGGACCCCCATCTAAACTTGGAATATTCAGGAACTAGTCTAAGGCTAACCACCTGCTATTAAGGGAAAACCTGATAAAATTTCAAGCCCCCATAAACCCTGAGAATGCTGCTGCCTAGGCAGAACTGTTCACAGAAACCCTGTACAAGCATGTTAATAGCTGCATAGAGGCAGCTGTATCCACCTGGAAGAAGTACAGAACTAACTCAAAAAACAAGCCACCCTGGTGGAATCACAAAATCAATAGGGTGTATAATAGAAGGAAATAAATCATACCAAAAATTAGGAGGTGCAGCACCCAGCAGGATAAAAAACACTCTCATCAAACCAGACAAACATCTTATAGGACAAACAAAATCTACCAAAGCCAAATTTCATGTGAATTTGGCCTCCTGGGCCAAGGACAACCACAAGGCATTCTTTAGCTATGTCTGCAACCTCAAAGGCAATACAGAATTGTGTGCAGAGCTCATTGTAAATGGAACCACCTATACTGAGCCAGACATTATAGAAAACTTACTGGTCGATAAACTTAACTCCAATTTTACCCTTCTCTCCCCTCAAACTTCCCTCAGGAAAGAGCATCAAATATAACTCCTCCTGCTATCACTAGTGAACAGGTCTTTAATGCTCTCTCTAAGGCCAAGAACACTGCATCAATGGGCCCAGACAATATCCTAGGATGCCTTCTAAATAGCATGAAACATGACCTATCAGGGCCTCTGGAACTGCTATTTAACTATAGCCTCCAAACAGGCTCCAGGCTTTATAAATGGAGAACAGCGACAGTCATCCCTCTGCATAATGGTGGGCCATTTACAAACCCATAAGTCTCACTAGTCTTATATGTAAAACCATGGAATGAACTATCACGGAAATGATCAATAGTGATATAGTAAATCTCCATACACTGGACCCAACCCAGTTTGGTTTTGTCAAGGAAAGATCATGCCTACTCATCCTGGTGGACTTCTTTGGGAAGGTCACCAAAGCAATATATGAAGGCAAAATGTTTCACACTGCCTACCTTGATCTGGCCAAGGCATTTGACACAACATTTGGGCATTATTGACAAACTCAAGAGGTTAGGTGCAAACACGTATGTCTTCTGGTAGATAGCCAACTGGCTCACAGACAGGACCCATGAAGTTAGAATTAGGGAGTCCACCTGTACAAAGAGGCTAGTCACAAGTGGAGTCCCTCGGGGATCAGTCCATGGACCATTCCTTTTTGACATTTACTTCTCAGAAGTCAAGGCTAATGTCAGTGGTCTCTGGCTGAATAAATTTCCAGATGATTGCAAATTAGGAGCTGTCATTGAATCCCACACTGACACAAATGTTGTCTGGGGTGATGGACAAAGACAAACAACTGGTGTCAGAGCCATGGACTAAAACGAAATAGCAAGAAATGCATAATAGTATCCTTCAGGATGTCATTCACCCCAGGTAACTATCATATTAACAATACATCCCTTAGAGCTGATCCAGTAGTCAGGAACTTAGGGACACATATACATAGTAATCTAGCATTTGACCATCACATGCCTACAGTAGTGAGGAAATCATTCTATGTTTCACAACTTATAAACACAGGTATGGCATCTAAGTCCAATGAAGTCATTGTTCTACTGTACTCGGCATTCATCAGGCCTATCATTGAGTGCAATGCCCCCTGTGGTATGTACCTAACCAGGCATATCCAATAATTGGAAAGTCCATAGAGGTTTCTCACTAAAAGAATGGCTCTGGTACATTTTGTCGAAAGCACATTTCATTGAATTTTATTCCAACAAAACCAAATCGCCAAAAGCACAAATTGCTGAAAATTCATTTCGCCGAATTTATTTTCACCAAAAATAGTAGTGACAGTGTATATGCCATTTTCCCCACTGTAGTGCAATTCTGGAGTTAGAATATATAGTTGGGGTGGGGGGCACAGCCCCCAACATTGGGAGGTGTGGGGGCATAGCCCCACACCTAGTTTGATTAAAAAGTACTTACTTACCCTTTTAACAGAAACTCCATAGTATAATTCAAGCTAGGTGGGGGGCTACACACCCCCACACCACCCAGTGTGGAGGGGTGTGCCCCCCACACACCTCCTAACTCTATATTCTAACTCCAGGATCACACTACAGTGGAGAAAAGACCATATACACTGCCACTACTATTTTCAGTGAAATGAAATTCGACAAAATTAGTTTTTGGTGATTTGTGCTTTTGGCGATTTGGTCTTGCTGACATAGGTTTTGGCAAAATCAACCAGACCCAAAAGAATACAGGGCTTAAGTAAAATGTTCTGTGAAGACCACCTCAAGGCTCTATCCCTGTATTCTGTCTCCTACAGGCTTTTGAGCATAGAAATACTCCTGACATACAGGTCATTGTTAGACCCCACTCTGATGGAACTCCTGCATGTCCACAAAACAAACAGCACCAGAATTACCCATTCTAATGACTTGAACCTTTCCTGTGATATAAACAGGACCTGCTGGAGAGAAAGGTATGTATCCCACAGATTACCTGTCTCTGGAACAGGCTCCCCATCCTTGTGAAGCAGAGTTCTTCCCTAACCCAATTCAAGTGCAGCTTGGACAATTGGATAGAGAACAGGAAATTCATCCCTGGTTTGGTCCCTATGTCTCTAATGGACACAGGCAATCTCTAAATGGTTCATTTCTCAGGCCCTAGCTTGTAAATGTTTCATTTCCCAAGCCCCTCAAGGGTATCAGAACTTGTCAGAGATTTGGGCTGCATGGCTAGGCTTAAAAAGGTCCTTGTGGTCATTAGCCTAGTAAACACCTATGAACCTATGATACTCATGCCTGACTGTCACAGATCTTGTCTACACAATCAACCCACTTCTTTGCTGAACACCCTCATTTCCTCTTACCTTTCTCCTGTTTGTCCTAAATCTTTTCCATCAAATTGTCTTCTGCTTTTCTGCACGTGTCCAAACTACCGTAATCCGTTCTCTTTGATCTTTTCTGCAATTGGAGCTATTTTGCCTTCTGCTCTTATCTCCTCATTTCTTTGTCTGTCCCACAGTGTGCATCCTACCACCTTTCTCAGGCACTTCATTTCTATAATTTCTGGCTTCACTGCCCAGGTTTCTGTGCCCTACAGTAGTACTAGTCACATCACTGTATTGTACACCTTACTTTTCAGCTTCTGTGGCATTCTTCTCTCATATACTATAACTGACACTCCATGCCAATTGCCTGCAGCCCCTCTGATTCTACCTTTGACTTCTTCATTCACATTTCCTTTCTCCTCAACAACCCTGCTCAGATACTTGAAGCTTTTAAAATGTCCCACTGTTTTGCCTTCTATCTTAGCTGCTTCTGATCCCCCAATTTGCTGACTGCTACTGTCTTATCTGTACTTAGTTTCATCCCATGTGGCTTCAGTTTTGCATTCCTTTCCCCTGTCTTTTGCAGAAGTTCTTGCTCAGAATCTGCCTCTAATGCCACTTTTTCTGCATAGAAAAATTTCTTTGATCTGTCCCCTCCAACCTGTTTGCTAGTGTAGTCCATCACCCATATGAACAGCAATTGGCTCAGAGCTGAACCCTGATGCATACCCACTCCCAATGGGATACGCCTTTCTTGCCACATTGCTATGAGTACCTTCAGGAGACATTTCTCCCCTATCTAACCCAGTATCTTCATCATATTTGTTGTAACTCATCTGAGGCTGCTGCTTTCCCTGACTTCATTTTCTTTTGCTATTCTTACTTCTTGTAGGGTGGGCATTTCTTCTTCTCTCATTGTAACCTGGTGTCTAAGGAAGTACAGCTTCTGTGGGGTTTTCTTCATTCAGAAGCTGATATAAATATTCCTTCTCACTGCCTTTGATGTTTTGTGGACTGATGAGCAGGTTGTTATTGGCATCCCTTACGAAGGGTGTCTGACAGTCTTCTTTATGTTTCTGTCTTTGACTTGCAATCTGATACAGTTTCTTTGTGCCACTGACTGAGTCACTTTCCAGAAGCTGGTAGAGTGCCTACAATATCTTTTTCTTTGCTACTGCAACTCCTTTTTGAGCTTCTTTGTTAGCCAGCTATTATTCTTTCCTAACCTAATCTGTCTTTTCTATCTCCCACTTTTTTCCTGCGCTCCTTTCTTTTGATGACTTCCTGGACTCCTGCATTCCAAAACCAGCTTTCTTATGCACCTTATTTCCATACCTGGTTCAGCCACAATCTGTTCTGTAGTCCTCACACATGTTGTTTTGAGGTGCTGCCATTCTTCTTCAACTCCATCTATTTCCTCTTCTTCTTGGGGTGCTACAGCCCTGAGTAATCCCATGAACTGTTATACTTTCTCTTCAATCAACTTCCAGGTCTTTGACCTAGTTTCTGTTGACCTTAGAGCCTTCTCTGACCATTCATAGAAACTCACTTGTGGCAATCAGGTATCTCTGCTATGGGACAACTGTTTCCCTGGGGATGACTTTGCAATCATTGATTCCACCCTACTGCCCTTTCCTTATTAGGAGAAAGTCTACCTGACTTGCATGTTGGTCACTCCTGCATGTAATCTTGTGACTGGCTCTCTTTCTGAACCATGTGTTTGCTATTATCAAACCATTTGCCAGACAGAAATCTCCTTCTTTATTCCTGTTTCCATAGACAAGTGGACCCAGGCAGTCCTCATATCCTGTTCGGTCTGCCCTGATATGTGCATTCAAGTCATCCATTATCAACAACAATTCATGTTGTCATGCTTTATCTAGTAGGTCCTGCAACTGCTTTATGAATGTACTCTTTTCCTGACTATCACAACTTTGCTGTGGAGCATAGGCTGAGATTATGAATACTGCCCTATCCTTACACTGAAGTCTGATTGCCTTGAGTTTGTCACTAATTTTGATGATATCCCTCACTGCCTTCTGAAGTCTCTCTCTCACCAAAATTCCCACACAATTTCTAGCCTGTCCTCCTCCTGAGTAGTAGACTCTGGATCCCAAGCCAAGTGGGTTTGCTGCACTGCCCTTTCATCTTGTCTCTTGCATAGATAGGACACACTGCCTCCCCATTTCATCATGTCAAGCACTTCAAAGCTGCATCCTGTTAGTGAACTTTGAGTTTAGCAATTCTTAGTTTATGTTTGGCCAGCTGATTGGTTTTACATCCAGCTTTCACATAACTGAGCTATCCCAGGTAACCCTAGCTGTGCAACTGGGCACTTGTTGGACAGTAGCTTTATTGACGAAGGGCTGCTTGGCTTTATGGTGAGCACACATTGGCCAAAAGGGGCACATATACCTCTCCCATTGCTACCATGGGTCCCTGGCTTAGGCTGGAGTAGGCTTGGTCCTCAACTTACTTATCACCAGCAAATGCCTATGCCCATTTGGCAACATTAGTCAACTAGACTGAATAGCCTACAGCCATATTTTACACCTTTGAGTGGCTAACCCAGCCACTCAGTGGTGTAAAATAAGCCATATTCCTCATCAAAAAAGTAGGTTTTCCCATAGCTAACACAATGCCTCTTAGCCTACTATATTATGTATCTGTGCATGCTTCCTTCTTGCCTTTTTGTCCCCTTCTAACTCTGATGGTTTGCACCATTAGTGTACATGCCATTTCCTTCCACCAGTATTATCAGGGCTCTCCTGCTTTCATACAGCATTATCACTTGCACTGCAAATCAGTCCTCTAATATCTTTTTTACTCAACACCATTTGGGTATATATCATTCCCCTCCACCAACATTATCGGAGCTCTCTTGCCCTAAACAGCATAATCACTTGCACTATAACTCAGTCCTCTAACATAGTTGTTACTTGGTGCCATTTCTGTACTTGCCATTTCCCATCACCAGCATTATCAGAGCTCTCCGGCTTTAACGCAGTTGACACTTACATTAGAAATCAGTCCTCTTGTATCATTGTTATGATACCAGTTGTCTACATGCCATTTCCTTCCAACAGTATTATCAGTGCTATCCTACTTTTATACAGCTTCAATGTAGTGCTAGCATGTATAACATTGTGTTATTTATGGACTTCCACTGATGCCTTAGGATTGATTTCATCCTCAGCAATAAACATTTCTATTAAATCAAATACCAATTTTCATTTAATACTGCTATGAGTCTCCTACAAATATTAAAGCCATAATTTTCTGCATCAATAAACACTCTTTCTCTTTCCATTTCTGAAACCTATAAGCACTGACAGCCTATGGTGCATTTCAAACTGAGATGTCTTACTTTTCAGCACCCTTTACTGTCAAAGTAGTACAGTTTCCCCAGATGTTCTTGCCAAATGTAAATCTCTGTTCTGCCTTGTATCTCACCTGAAAATATGGCACAGAACTCAAGCAACTAACTTACTCAACCAAAGTAAGTCAAGTCAGTAAGTAAGAAAATAAATAGGAAGGTTAGTGGTAACTATTTCCCACTTGCATTGCATGTGCAAATTCAAAATAAGAACAGTGAAATGCAGTGCTTCTGGACAACATGTCTATTGTTAAATTACGTTACTAGCAGCAAAAATGTCTTCATATTTTCTTACAGGTGCAGGTGACACAAAAGGATAATATGAGTGGCTGGGGCTCTTGTTGCCAGGACTACTTTGAGAAGAAAAATGCTCTCTCACATACACTCAACTCACTCAAAGCTGAAATACTCCAATATGCTGCTATAACATTTTTGTTCATAATGATGCTGCAAGTAACCAGGGTGTAACCGATATCTCCATCTTTAGAGGATCGGTGAGATTGGTAGAGGTAAAGCTATCAAATTCCATTTGTCTTATCCAGTGAGATAGTCCGGGATATACAGAGGATGTATGTACCACTGGTGATGGTCAGGAGAATGAACATTATCAGTTCACATCTGCACATACACTTCATATCAAAGGATGACAGATACAGAAGTATACATGCATGCTCACAGCCTACTCATGTCCACTGAATGTCGGGGAAGGCAAGAGTTTAAAAGTACCCTCCTCCTAAAGCTTCCAGGCTGCAATTTCATCCACTTGTCACTGTAGCACATTAGAAGTAGTTGCTATCATTGTACTAATGGTAGCAGAGATGTTAATACAGTTGTGATGGTGGTACAGGATTAAAACCAGAAAAGCCCATATTGAAGTGGTACTTTGATGAAATAAAAAAATATAAAAAGAAAAGTACTAAAATACAAAATCCTTTGCTAGGCGTTCAAACATGTATTTCCTTCACAAAGCCATATAACTGTAATTCATAGGGTTAATACCAAGTTCAGAATCAAACAAAATGCTGCCTGATGGTGCTGGGAGGACATCACCCATGCTTCTCAAGGTACAGGCTCATTCTGTATCCTTGGACTAGGGGAAGGAGCACTAGATATATCATAACCTGCTCTCTATTGTTATGAAATGGAATTGAGACTTTGCTTAATGGCTTTGATGGAGGTGTCTTGCTGTCATAAAGTAATTTAATTTCAGCAATTTTTTTGGAGTTTTGCTGGACTGAAGTTAACCTCCTGTGCTCCAGTTTACACTTTTAAAATATGTACATTTAAACAGTTACAATAGTGCATGCACATTTCTGTTCTCTTCTAGCAGGGCACACTGTTGATAGATCTTTAAGCTCAATACTTTACAGAATACCTTTTTTAGCACACATCTGTGCAAACAAGTTAGATATACACATGACATATAGTTCTAATACATTTGTAACACAGGCATTTTATATGGATCATGTTTATACTGACAAATAACATATAACTATTTACAAAATTCCAGATAGCTGGGCTGGCAGTATCTCCCTTTGTCACATAAAAAATAAACTATACTGAGAAGAAAGAAATGAAAAAGGAACTATATAATTAAATTGCTGAAAAAAACAAGCAAGGATGCTATTATTAAATTACAGAAAGGATGTTATTACTAAATTATAGGAATGATAAAAAGAAAGAATTATTATGAGAGAAAAAAATGAGGATGGAGACATTCCCCTGGATTTACTAATCTTCTGTGTAAGACTAGATTAATCTTACACGGAAGCGCCAGTGTAAGATTATGATGGCAGTGCGCCATGTATATTAATGAGGGTGCGCTGCCTCAACTCCAAAGCCTACATGGATCATAAACTAGTTTAGGGGGCGTGTCGGACTGCCGAGCAGTCCAAATATCCACGCCCCTGCAATGAAGAAATGCCGCAACTTCTCATTTAAATGAGCGAGTCCGCTCATATGTGTACAATGTAACACTACACTCCCCATATGTGCAACAACTAACAGAATAAAAAATAAAAAGTTTTTTTTATCTTCCGATATAGCTGCACGTAGTTGCGTGGGTTTGCCCGGGTTTGCCCATTGCTTAGCTACAGTTACAGCAGCTTAGACACCAGAAGAGGATAACAAGAAAAATATATGCAAATTAAGCAACATAGCAATAGAGTGGTGGTTAGAGCTTTCGCACAAAGAGGAGGCATTCCCGGTTCGAGTCCCAATACTGCACGTTCCATTTTCTGTGGGAAATTCGTATACAAGAACATTTCCAGACATTTGTTTATGTATAAGTTTTGTAAAAAGCATTGAAATGTTAAATTTAGTAGTGCATGAATTATATATATGAAAGTGAAATGTTTATGCATTCTGAGGTATGAGCACTTTATTTTAAGCAATATAAACCACTGCTAACCATATGTTACCAGTATTGAGCATACTTAAATACATTTGCGCATAGCTGAGCAATGCTAAGAAGGACTAACACAGGTTCACCGCACTTTACTGCTGATTACCTTCGCGCAACTCCGCTAACCAGCGCAACATCGGGCAAAGTTGGGCAAAGTCGGGCAAAGTCAGGTAAACACGCTCACACCTGCTTTACTGTTCCTTAACCAGTCAGTTCTGCCCAGCAGGAAAATAAAAGCAATGCCAGGGCTCGAACGCAGGATACTGTGCACTATAATCACAGTACTTAACCACTAAGCCATGATAGCATTTCACAAACATGCACTTTCAACAGAGACATATCTATCAAAGGGATTTTAAACATTGCCAATATCAGCTAAGCAGGTGTGCCCACAGCTGAGCTTTTTCAAAACTGGCCAATCACAAATAAGTGTGGGAAATGAGGCATATTTAATCTCCACAGGTGGGAATACTTGTTATAAGTGGTTGTAGCTTCTTTCTGCAGTCAGCATGGCTGGTGTAGGTGAGGGCACTTGGTTTACAGCACAACACTGGAGCATCCAGGAGTCCAAAACTATGGTTTGGCTCCTCGTCCATAAACATGAGCAAAGACTCCTGCAGGGCCAGTACCAGTGTACCCAACATAAAACGGAGGCCTGGAACAGTCTTGTCCATGATCTCACCAGTGCCACTGGTGTTCTTCAGACTGGTGAGCAGGTCAGGCACCATTATTCTGATCTGAAGCAGTGTAGGGAGGAATGAACTAGACCGGTAGATCCAGGAATCTCGTAGGATACCTAATGCTCCAGTACTGAGTAAGTAGCCATTGCATTAAGTAGTTAAGAATTGCCATGCTTTCTGTACTATGGATAGGTATATCTCAATACCACTGCATTTACTTCACAGCTGCAGGTGACCGGGCTATGAATGTGCAAGCCCATAAAGATAGGCTGCAAAGGCTGCATCATGAGGCAGGTTAGTAATTATTCTGCATGTACTGTTATATAAAATAAATGAGAGAGCCTTCAAAAAGTGTTTTAACCCAATAAATAAAGGTGTAATAATCATTTAATAAATGTATAATTCCTGGAGTGCGTCTGTGTCATTTTCTTTGATATGTTGTTGTACTGTTGCATTCTACAAATAGTAGTGTTGTATTAAGAAGTGTCAACCCACACTTGGGTAAGCCCATATAAAGTGGATGAAGGGAGTGCCAGTAGCTTTTATGCATATTTACAGCCCTCAACTGTTGGTTCATGCCCAGCATGTACAGGTGAATCTGGCACATGAGTAGATTGATATTGTGTTCCCCAGAAATGTCAGTATGCTGCCAGAAATGTAGGGAGCTGTTAACATATAACTGATACCTTCACCTGAACATATGTAGATAATGATATGAAAGTAGAGCTGTCAGTGTACCATCTTAGCAGTAGTGCGTGTGAGAAATTCTCAGAATATGTTGCAGTAACATCTGCATTTTGGACAGTTTGTATATAAGATACAGCTCATGTATATAATGATCTAGCAAAATCCATTTGCACAATATAAGGACACTGGGTAGTGTAATAATACATGTAAGGGACATATAACTGCAGTTAATAGGAATGTAGTGAAAACTAGAAGGATGTATAAGTTGTCAATTGAGCTATCTTTTTCCACTCTACTGTATGTGCATAAAAAATGCAATTCCACACCTCAGTCGGTATGTATAATCTCAAAACATTTGTTGGGACATATGTCCTATTGGTTTATAAATATTTGCATTTATTTCTATGTATGTGCCCTGTTAAAATGCCACAATATTGGTGGCCTGCTGCCATCAATTAAACCTGCACGATGTTGTAATGTCCACTGTTGTTCTAAATATGCATGTGTTATGCTTGCTTTTCAACTGTTGAAAAATCTGGTGTGTTGAGTTAATGGGAATACTTCTGCATGCTGTTATAACTAATTGGGAATGCTGTTGACTGTTACTAACCCATATCTTTATTAAACTCTCCAAAACATAGTTCGCATGGGAAGGCCGGTCCCAGCAGACCCACCTGTCCCACCTCAGCTGGCCATGGAACCTGGCACCAGCAGATCCGATGCCCAGCCTGGGACCTCCTCCTCCATTGGCCTTGTGCCACCTTCAGGTGGAAGTGCTGCAGGGGAATGGGGTGCATGTGCAAATGTGGGCGGAGCGGCACCTATCACCCTTCATAAGGTCTGGGCTGTGGTGCATAGAGAGATTGAATGTTCTGTTGCAGAACCTCTACACCAACTTGAGGCCCGAGTGGCACAACTCACTGGTCAGCCTGCCCCTCCTACACAGCCCCTAGCACAGCCACTTTCTGGGCTGTGAAGGTGCAGTGGTGACTGCCCATGGGTGGGGACCTCAGTCCCACTGTTTCCATCTGGGGGCTCATGGGCTTGTGATTTCCAAACATCCCTCCCTGTCAAAGGAGTTCACCCACCACATGTGTCATATACCACCCCTGTATGCATATTGTCTGTCTTGTCTGTTTACCTCTCCAACCTACCTCCCCAAATATACCTACTTCCCCTACCCCACATTCCACTCTCACCTGAAAAAAAAGGGCAATCTGTTCCCAAAAAAAAAATTACACCCCATATATAGCTGCCCATTTTGCACACATGTCCACTGGACACATGAAATGTTGTTTAATTGGCATTACAACATACTTTGTTGTCCTCTCCCCTCTCTCAGGGGTTGAAGGGTTCATATTTACCTCCAAATTTATTGCATATGCACAGCTGTTGCTATTAAAGAAATGGGCAGCTATGGACCTTCCCTACACCCATCCTGCACATCCCAAGCTATTTTCCATACTGTCTTTCCCTCTTTGTGCCCCTTTTTCACCACTTTCCTATCTCCCCATTTTTCTTTTTTTTCAAAGAAATTAGCACGGGGGTGAGCAGGAGTAAGCACTATTAAGCAGTAGTGAGTGGGTTTGCTCTTGTTTGCGCTTGGCTAAGCTATGCGAGACATTGAGCAAACCTGCGCAAACCCACTCACAACTGCTTAAAAGTGCCTTAGGCACTCTGCATGTGAGGGCCCTTGTTCTGCTCAGGAACAAAATAAAAACCTCTGTAAGTCTCAAACCCTGGACCTTGCACACACTACACAACATGAAGTATCACTAAGCCATGGTAGATATACATTAAGTTGGTGCTTAAATAATTATATCATACATCAGAATGAGTGAATGTAAAGGAAAATTGGGAATACCATACCACAGAACTTGTTCTGTGGATGTTGACCAACAGTTGTTGTGGGATTACATTACATGACTGTCATAAGAGAAGCAGCCATTCTAGCAGGAAAAAGAAGTTATGTCTTACAATAACATTCCATCTGTATTGTTGATCCTCGTTCAATCATTATGCATGGGTATTGGTTCTGACCTCAGATCTGAGCTGGCCATATTGCAAGCTCGCGTCAGCTTCAAACTCTCGAGCTAAACTCTTACCCACAATTCCCTCTCCTTGTTAACTCAGATTGAGTTTGCAAGTCAAAGAAGGTAGAGGCTACCTCTGGTCAAATAACCTAAGAGAGTCAGATGGTGAGATCCACTAGAAACCACAGGAGGGGGAAGGAGGGAGGGGGTCATAATGACTTAACGAGGATCAACAATACAGATGGAACATTATGGTAAGACATAACTTCTTTATCTGATATTGTTAATCCTCGTTCATTTCTTATGCATGGGACAGAGTCCCCAGCTACCTCTATTCCTGGGAGGGTCTCATGGAAGGACATTCCTGAGCACCATAGAACTGAAAGATGCAAATCCAATCTGTAATGATTGATGAAGGTATGAGGCATTGCCCAAGTTGCAGCTGCACAGATGTCATGTAAAGAAGCTCTGGCATGGAAGGCAGCAGAAGTTGCCACCAACCTTGTTGAATGAGCTTCCATGGTAATAGGCACCGAGATATTGCATTGTGTATAGATGAAGGTCACATAGTCCTTCACCCATCTAGCTAATGTGACCTTAGCAACAGCAGATCCTAATGTAGGTCCAAAAAAGGCCAAAAATAACTGGTCAGATTTTCGAAAGGACCTAGTCCTGTTTAAGTAAAAATGGATTTGCCTGTGGATATCCAAGGTATGTAGGCAATACTCTCCTCTGTTTGAATGATTGGGAAAAAAAACTGGCAATTCAATGGTTTGATTAATGGACATTTCAGAGATCACTTTTAGCAGAAGTGATGGATTAGTTCTCAGAGACACTCTATCTCTATGAAAAATCAAGTATGGACTCTTCATACATAAAGCTTGAAGCTCAGAAATACGTCTGGCAGAAGTAATGATGACCAAAAACAATATTTTCCATGACAAATGATTGAGGTCGCAAGAAGAGGCTGATTCGAAAGGTGGCATTGTCAGAGCTTGTAGAACTAATGATAAATCCCATGGCTGAATAGGTTCCCTAAAAGGTGGCTTCAGATGATTCACACCTTTTATGAAGGTCTTGCACAATTTGTGGGACATAAGAGAGGAATCTTGGACACCCTCATGAAAATTAGAGATTGCAGCCAAATGAAATCGAATGGTAGAGGCCGATAGACCCGATTGAAAAAGGTCGGCCAGATAGTCTAGTATTATTGACAATGGTGCTGAGAAGGGATCTACTTGTTTATCTTTCAGCCAACAGGTAAATCTTTTCCACTTGTTCAGATAAGTAATTCTAGTGGAAGACTTATGAGATGCAATGAGAATGTCACGTACTGGTAAAGAAAGATCATTCTGCCTGGCAGTCAAGGGAATTGGAGTAGCCAAGCCGTGAGCTTCAGGCTGTTCAAGTTGGGATGGATCAGGTTCTGTGGATGTGAGATCAACTCCGGGGTTGGATGGAGAATCCATGGTCGATCTAGTAGGTGAGACCAAAGAAAGGGGAACCAAATCTGTCGAGGCCAATATGATGCTATGAGGATCACCTTGCTCTTCAACCGACGGGCTTTCTTCAGAAACTGGGGAAGGAGGGGAAAGGGTGGGAATGCATAAAGAAGACCCAAGGGCCAATTGTGGTCTAGAGCGTCCCTGGGTGTCTGTCCTGAAGGGGGAATCAGGGCAAAGTAGTTGCTGCATTTGCAGTTGGTCGGGGATGCAAAGAGGTCGCAGCAAGGACGACCCCAGCGGTGGAAGATCTCCGCTGCTAACAAGGGATTCAGGGACCACGGTCTGTCTGCTATCACATTGGAACTCCCGGGAATGTGCGTTGCTAGAAGAAAATGGTTGGTAGCCATCACCCATTGCCATATCCTCATGGCCTCTCGACAAAGGGGGTAAGATTTGGTTCCACCTTGCTTGTTGATGTACCAGACCACCACCATGTTGTCTGATTGAATCGCAATTGTTCCAGATGGCAGCAGGGGATGGAATGCTTGCAACACCAGAAGCACCACCCTCAGCTCTAGAACATTTATATGCAGATGGGCCTCCAGTTCGGACCAAGTGCCTTGGACTGTCTGTCCCTGACATAGCCCCCCACCCCATCAGGGAGGCATCCGTGATCACTGTGGCCCTGAGTTGTTGGGGAGAGAAGGAGCGAGACCATTGTGACAGATTGTGTGTCATCCACCAATTTAAATCCTGTTTCCACCTGTGGGTTAATCGAATCATGGCTGAAAGAGGATGCTGAAAGGAATACCACTGGGTGAGCAGTAGCCATTGTAGAAGTCTCATGTAAAACCTGGCCAGGGGGACAATGGTGATAGAGGCTGTCATGGAACCCAACAGCTGTAGAACTGAGTGAGCTGTGGATTTCTCCCTTGAAAGGATTGGAATCAGTTGTTACTTTATCCTTAAAATTCTGTGCTCTGGAATAGCAGCTCTGCAGTTCTTCGTGTCCAAAATAACCCCTATGAATTCTGTCAACTGAGATGTGGTGAGATTGGATTTTTGTCAGTTTATGGTTATGCCTAGCCTTTGTGCAGTGAGTAGAGAGTATGCCACGGCTTCTTCCAGTAGATGTCTGGTGGGGGCAGAAATGAGCCAGTCGTCTAGGTATGGAAACACCTGGAATCCTTGAAGTCGCAAGTGAGCTGTGACAACTGCCATGCACTTTGTGAACACTCTGGGGGCTGTAGAGAGTCCGAAGGGCAGTACTCTGAACTGATAGTGACTGGCTCCTGCATGGAAGCACAGAAATCTTCTTAATGGCCTGTCCACTTTTATGTGGTAGCACACATCTTGAAGATCTATCGAGCACATCCAATCATCTTTTTCCAAAAGCGGGAGGATAGACTGTATTGTGACCATCTGGAATTTTTGTACTCTCACAAACTTGTTCAATACACTGAGATCCATAATTGGTCTCCAGTCCCCGGTTTTCTTTGACACCAAAAATAGTCTTGAGTAGAATCCGGATCCTATCTGGTCTGGAGGGACTATTTAGATGACTCTCTTTCTTAGCAGCATTTCAATCTCTAGTGTTGCTTCTTCCCTTTGACTGGGTGGAACGTCTGGAAGGTTTTTGAAGGGACTGGACAAAGATCAAAGGGGATATGATAGCCTCTGGTTATAATCCTTTGTACCCAAGAACCGGTGGTGATGGTTAGCCAGGCAGAAGGGTACAAGGAGAAACGTCCCACAACTACCTCCAGAGAAAAGGAGTTGAGCCACTCTTCAGGAGCACTGGTAGGATTGGCCAGGGAAGGAATCCCTGGAACCCTGGTTATGCAGACCTCCTCTGCCCCAAAAGGAGCATCTTCCCTGTGAGTTTCCCCCTCTGCCTCTGGGGGAGAACTTGGCCTGTCCATCACGGAAAGGACCCTGAGATTTCCTGAACTATATCTTCCCACTCTTTTGGTTTTAGGAGAAAGCATGTTGAGGGAAAGAATAGCGGACAACTATGGCAGAAAGGGTCTTACCGTCCTGTTCACATCTGGCCAGTGTGCTTTTAACTTTGGGTCCAAATAACGAGTAGGCCTCAGTGGGAGCACTAAGAAAGGAAGCCTTAAAGGGTTCCGTGGAACTGCACAAGCGCATCCAGGTGTGTCATCTCAAGACCGCAGCTGAACCCGCTGCTCTAGCTGCTCCTTCTGATACATGAGATATCAGTCGCATAGAGGAGTTAGATATTGACTCAATGGTGGCCAGCTGAGAGGCCACTTTGTCACGGACCTCATCAGACATGGCCCAGCCATGGTTTCAGAGAGCTCAGAAATCAGATCCCATTGAAGCCTGATAAAGTGTGCCATATAATTCAGGGACCTGATAGTAAAGGTCGCTGATGCAAAGGTGCACTTCCTTGTCCTGTCCAGGGCCCGGGACTCTTTGTTAGCTGGATGGACAGTCTGGCTTTCTTCTTCTGCCAGATCCTTTTTTGTTGTGGCTGCCACCACCAAAGCATCCACAGGAAGACCTTTTGACCAATGAGGTTCCGTAGCAGGAGGGGACAAAATCTTATCTGGCCTCTGGGAATAGCTTTGACAATGTCGGGAGCCTTCCAAGCATGCTGCACAATAAGTCGGACAAGTTCATTGGCAGGTGGAGTAACCCAGGAGGTAGAGGACCGGGTGTGAAAGGCCTGCAGGAACACAGATTCCTCAGAAGTCAGATTAGAAGACTGTCAGTCACCTCTCTGTTTCAGGATTTTGAGGATATCACCAAAGGATACCTCAGAGGGTGACCGAGGGGATCCTTCCCCCTCATCAAAATCTGTGTCTTCAGTGAGGCACTGCTCTGTAGAGTCCATGTGCTTCCTCTTACATGAATGTTTCCGGTGGACTTCCTCAGTGGGAGAAGCTGGGGAAGACAGCGGAAAAAGGGTTTCCTGTGGGACTATGTCCTGAGGCCCTTGCACCCAGTGTCTGCTCGGTGCAACTTGTGAAACCAGTGTACCAGAGGAGGGCGGAGGGATAGACAGTCCAGTATCACCAGCAGCAGTGAAAGCCTTCTCCATCAGTTGAAAGGATGGTCCACCTGAAGAGGAGTGAATGTCTAGGACAGGGGTCACCCCTACCCTAAGTGGCTCAGCCTGCTGGCCCAGAGCCCCTGGATGGCTGTGGAGCAGCAAACTATGCATATCACAACTGACATCCTGGGGCGTAGCAAAACTTTCCTGCCATGAAGGCAACTGTGGTTCCTTAGTGAGATCCATAAAGGGAACCTCAGAAGGGGAGGACTGTGCTATATCCATGGACTTCAAAGGCAATGAAGGAGGAGAATAAGAAGGGGTCTTTGGAGATTGGTGATCACCTCCCAAGGAAGGATAGTTCCTGTGGTGTGGGATACCTCTGGCCAAAAGCACCTGATCCACAAGATGCAGCACATCGTGTTCGGAAAGGCTTCTAGTAGACCTCATGGAGACTGAATGAGAAACAGACCTGCCCACAGAAGAGGCAATCTCACCAATCCGCACCGAGAACAATGGTGCCGAGAGAGACTGGACTACGGGTGTCTGCACCCAAGGAGTCATCGGTGCCGAGGTCATGGTCTGCACGGACACATGGGATCAGTGCCGAAGTGGTTGTTGGTACCGAAGCTGAAACTGACAAAACTGCATCACACACTATCTCACACACACACAGTTAACAAGTGCTGGATTTAAACTCCTACCTAACTATATTATGATTATGCAGCAGTACACATTCATACAATGCGCTATACACATTACTGGGATTTCACCTTCCCACAGGTATATTTGTAGGATGGTGACATCATCACCCTTGACAAAGAAGAGTATATCACTTTTATGGGTGTGAGTAGTCTCCAAAAAGATTTCTCTCTCCCCAAGGAGAAACAGATAGACACACACACACACACACACACACACAGTTGACAAGTGCAGGATTCAAATTCCTACCTAACGATACTACAACACACTATACACATTACTGGGATTTCAGTTTCCCACAGGTGTATTTGTTGGATGGTGACATTATCAGACTTGACAAAGATGATTATATCACTTTTAATGGGTGTGAGTAGTCTCCAAAAAGGTTGCTCGTTTCCCAAGGAGCAACAAACACACACATAGTTGGCAAGTGCAGGATTCAAACTCCTACCTTACTACATTAGGATACTATTGCAGTACGCATTTACACGATGCACTATACACATTATAGGGTTTTCACTTTCCCACAGGTATATTTGTAGGATGGTGACATTATCAGACTTGACAAAGATGAGTATATCACTTTTAAGGGGTGTGAGTAGTCACCAAAAAGGTTGCTCTTTCCCCAAGATGAAAAAGACACACACACAGTTGGCAAGTGCTGGATTCAAACTCCTACTTAACTACATTATGATACTACAGCAGTATACAATTACACAACATGCTATACACATTACTGGGATTTCATTTTCCCACAGGTGTATTTTTTGGATGGTGACATCATCAGACTTGACAAAGATGAGTATATCACTTTTAAGGGATGTGGGTAGTCTTCAAAAAGATTGCTCTTGCCCCAAGATGGGGCAAACACACACACAGTTGGCAAGTGCAGGATTCAAACTCCTACCTAACTACATTATGATACTACAGCAGCACGCATTTACATAACGCACTATACACATTACTGGGATTTCACCTTCCCACAGGTATATTTGTAGGATGGTGACATCATCAGCCTTGAAAAAGATGAGTATATCACTTTTAAGGGGTGTGAGTAGTCTCCAAAAAGGTTGCTTTTTCCCTAGGAAGGAACAGACACACACACAGTTGGCAATTGCGGGATTAAAACTCCTACCTAACTACATTATGATACTACAGCAGTATGCATTTACACAACGTGCTGTACACATTACTGGGGTTTCACCTTCCCACAGGTGTATTTGTAGGATGGTGACATCATCAGACTTGACAAAGATGAGTATATCACTTTTAAGGGGTGTGAGTAGTCTCCTAAAAGGTTGCTCTCTACCCAGGGAGAGACAGACCCACACACAGTTGGCAAGTTCAGGATTCAAACTCCTAACTAACAACATTATGGCACTACAGCAGTATGCATTGACACAACGCACTATACACATTACAGGGTTTTCACTTTCCCACAGGTATATTTGGAAGATGGTGACATCATCAGACTTGACAAAGATGAGTATATCACTTGTAAGGAGTGTGAGCAGTTTCTAAAAAGGTTACTCTCTCCCCAGGGAGTGACAAACACACACATACACAGTTGGCAAGTGTGGGGTTCTTAATCCAAACTAAGCAGATTTCTACACTTACGCAAGCAATATGGAGTTACAGGATGCAATACAGACATTACTCGCTGCCAGTTTGCCCAAAGGTTTTTTCACATTTGCTAACCTCAGCAGGCTTATCATACTAGGTGTATTGTGAGTGTATTGTATGCATAGGCCATAACCATATCATATATGGGTTGATGCACCACATGCTGGCACACACAGGGTCATACTGGAGGATAAGCTCTGTCAACCCAATACTGGAAAATACAGTCAAGAGGAGTAGGGTCATACAAGCACGACACCAACAGTCTCACATAGACCTATAATATAAGCACCAGCAAAACACACACATAAATACACATTAACATACTCGGAGAATACAAATATTAATCTGAAAAAGAGAAAGTGTCCTCCTAAGCAGACAAGCAAGCAACGTGCACCTCCAAGCACATGCCAGAAAACACATAATACAACAAAGCATTGTGCCTCACAACAGGCTAACAACCCTAAGGCAAAACAACATACCCAACACACCAGTAATAGGTGACTCCATAGTCAGGGACACAGATGTTCCACTCACTAGGCTGGACAAGGGGAAGGTTACTGTCAGTTGTCTGTCACGTGCTATGATCCGCCACATAACATAAGCACTTACATCACTCCAGAACAGGTACATATATGATGCGGTCTTTGTACATGTCAGTGTGAATGATCTGAGACATACCTCTCAGGACAACATGACAAGAGATATATAGTAGCTCTATGATCATGTAGCCCAGGCTGGTATGACCCTGGCCTTGAGTAGCATCTTACCTTCACCTACATGATACTGCAATATAACAGAAAGATGATAAACTTCAACAACTGGCTGAGCTTCTGGTGTCATTCAAAGGGGGATCCAGTCTCTGTCTGCCTGGGATGACATGATAGACAAGCCTCATTGCTTCGCTAGAGATGGTTTGCACCTGTCACCCATATGCTCCTGAATACTGGCCAAGGCTCTTGCTGTCCCCATATTACCTTTTTTAGGCAAGGCTCAAAGGACAAACCAACCCCCGTAACCAACACATATAACCACAAAGTAAGCTAAATGCTACTCAATGCCAGAGATCTCAGCCTCCAAATGCACACACTTGAGGCACTCCTCAGTATGGAGAATATTGATACCTGTGCAGTAAAGGAAACCTAGTTCAAGGCTCCAGAGAGCACATCAGCACTACCAGGATACTACTCATTCTATACCTTCCGGCATCAGGACCTGGATCATAACAAATAGGGCAGGGATATATCCATATTCAACAAGGATACCTACACCTCTCTCTACATCCTCTCTAAAGGATATGTATCCATAGAATGTTGCACAGCAACGTTCTTCCCACTCCACAGGGGTAGGGCCACAACAGACCCTTGCCATTCCCGTTCTATGAGCCTGACGAGTCTGATCTGCAAGGCAATGGAGCCAATCATAATGATGCTCAACAATAAAGACATTGGGAACCTTCACACAGTGGAGCACACCCAGTTTGGCTTTGTCAAAGGCAGACCATGCCTCCTGAACTGGGTGGATTTCTTTGAGACAGTTACCCAGGCTACAGATTATTGAAAGGAGCTCCACATAGCCTACCTATAATTCGCTAAGGCCTTTGACACCAATCCCCAGTCAGGTATCATAGATGAACTCACCAACCTGTGCATAAGTCCATACATCACAAGATGGATTGCAAACTGGCTCACAGATAGATCCCACAAATTAAGAGTTGCTGGCTACATGTCAGACTCTAAACCGGTAACAATTGGTGTCCCACAGGGTTCAGTCCTGGGGCCCCTCCTGTTTAGTATATACTTCTCAGAAGTACATGCAAACACAGGGGTGTTGTGGTTGACTAAGTTTGCTGGGAACTGTAAAGTGTGTGCCATAATAGATTCCCCGGATGACACAAATATTCTCCAGAAGGGACTCTATGAGGCAGATGTGTGGTGTCAGAATTATGGCCTCAAGCTCAATGCAAATGAATGCATAGTAATCCCCTTTGGGAGAAACAAAGTGCACACAAACTACCACATAGGTGTTACCCCTAAAAATTGACGAGGTAATAAGGGATCTGGGGACACATGTAGATAGTCATCTTTCCTTTGACAACTATGTTGCCAAAGTGTTTAGGAAATCCTATGTGGCCTACCTAATCAACAAAGGGTTTGCATCAGGATCAAAAGAGGTAGTGGTGGCCCTCTACTCTTAAGTCATCAGACCCATCATTGAGTACAATGCACCATTTTGGATGTATTAGACTAGGCATATCCAGCAGCTGGAGAGACCATAGAGGTACCTCACCAAGAGGATTACTGGCCTCAAACAGTTGTGTTATCCAAAACAACTGGAAAAACTGAATCTGTTCTCTGTTGCGTACCGCCTACTCAGAGGCAAACTCTGCCTAACATACAGAGCCATGTCCAACACATAACTGTTGAACATGCTCCATCTAAGGAAAACAAAATTGAGTCACACTACACACTCCATGGATATGAACCTCATCACAACAATGAATATAACATGCTGGTGGGATAGAGTACCATCCCAGACATTTGCCTTACTGTGGAACAGAGTCCCAATGTACATAGACAGAGACCCTCGCTGACACTCTTCAATAGGAACCTTGATGAGTGGATGGGAAACAGGCAATTCATGCCAGGGATCACATCAGCAGCCCCACTAGATAGGGGCTTAGGGTACTAACTATTAGAACTAGGGCTTAGGAGACTAACCAATGGGGTGGTGAAAGCTGCACAACTTGCCTAGGCTAATATATGCCTTCGTGAAGATAGTCTGCTACATACCTATGAAATTATGTGACAGGTACATGTCTACAGATAGTAGATGTGTACTTCATTGTACAGTCATGTTGTACAGCAGGCACATGCACCACATATACTGCAATGCTTACAGATACTGGGGGCTATTATGTACAGTGTGTGAGATGTGCACCTCATGTATTTTGTGCCATTGGGATGTGTGTTGGGTGGGACAGTCCTGGATTGCTCCTTGTCATGGTCACCCTCTTACACACATCTCTGCCTATCCATCTTTGGCTTATTGTGCTGTGTTCCCCCTACATATATAGGTACATAGGCAGGTAATAGGCTATCAACCTGAAGGCATATATTAATATGGCCAGAGTGTGCAGCTAACGCCACACCTGGGGTTAGTTCCCTATGCCTCTGTGTAGTAAAGCTGATGAAGTGATCCATGGTGTGAAAGTTCAGTTTCACATACACTCTTCAAGGCTCCTGTCTTAATGTAGGTTGGAAGCCTGTTCCAAAGCAAGGGAAGTCTGTGAGTTAGTAATGTATCCCTCCAACATGTTCTATTTATTGTTGTGATGATTATATCTCTAGAGCATGTGGCTTGGGTTTACTTCAGATAGAGCATGCACATCAGTTCTGCGTTAGACCTCGACCTGTATGTTGGGCAGAGATCGCCAGAGTAGACGGTATGCAACAGAGTACAGATTGAGTTACTTCAGTCTTGTTGCATGGGACAACTGTTTGTGGCCAGTAATCCTCTTGTTGAGGTACTTCAGTGGTCTTTCCAGATGCTGAAGGTGCCAGTCAGATACATTGCAAGTATGTCGTGGTACTCTCTGATGGGTCTGATGACTGATGAGTAGAGGGAACCTCCTTTGACCTACATGCTAAGACTTTGGCAATTAGTGGGGACACATAGCATGATTCTCTAAACACTCTGTGAATGTGTTTGTGAAAGTAGAGATGACTATCCACATGCGTCCATAGATCCCTTATTATTACCTCCATATTTAGGGTGTTGGCACCTATGTGGTATTTGTATGACTGTAGCTCGAGGCCATAATTTTGACACCACATCTGTCTGACTGAGACCCTTTTTAAGGATGTCTCTGTTGTCCCAAACATCAGTTATGACAACCTTTTTGCAGTTATCCACAAACTTTGCTAACCATAGCCCTTGTGTGTTTGACTGTACTTTTGAAGTGTACACCAGACAGGAGGGGTCCCAGGACTGAGCCATGGGGGACAGCAGTTGTTACCAGCTTACAGTCCAACAGGGGGACCACAATTCTTACCTTGTGGGATCTATCTGTGCCCCAGTTGGCAATTCATCAGATGACATACGTGTTTATGCACAGGTTGTTGATTTTGTGGATACGACGTGTGTGGGATGTTGGAAAAGGGCTTTTCAAGGTCTATGTAGGCCATGTGGAGCTCACTTCCTTGATGTATGTCCTGGGTAACTGCCTTGAAAACAGTCTAGCAGGTTTAGGGGCCATGATCTGCCCCTGACCAAACCAAAATGGGTAGTGTTCGGTGTTTGTAGGCTCCCAATAGCTCTGTTTATGAGTTCCATAATGATGGACTCCATGGCCTTGCAAATCAGGCTTATTAGGCTTATAAGACAATAGTTCCCATTGTCTGTTGTGCACCAACACTTGTGGAGTATGCCAAACGTTGCTGTAACCCATTCCACAGTTTCATATCCTGCACAGAGGGTGAGTCTCAACAGACTGTTCAGGTGCAGGGTCTGTTTGTTTTGGAGTTCACATATGACACAGCCAGGGACACCATGTCATCCCATAGATGCCATGTTTTTAGGTTTGGATAGAGCTGTTTAACCATTGTATATGTGATTTCTGGGTTTTCACAGTCTCCAGGTATGGCAATGGGCCCTTTTGACAGTGAGAGGGGGGTTACATATGTATGAACCTGTCTGACAAGATGTTGGCAATGTCAGTCATGTACATGTATTCATTTACACTTTGCACTAACTCAGAACATATATGAGTTTACATTGATATTTATGACATAGCTAAAGAAAACTTCATGGTTCTCTATGGAATCTTTGACAATATTTTTGGCAGAGCTTGGCTTGGATAATGTTAGGAGTGCTCATTGTTTCTTGATGATACTGATCGGAGATTTATTGATCTTCTTTGGATTTTAACTTTCTTTGAACAACTTAAGTACTTGTATTACATAGTTTGATTATGACAGGGGTCCAATATATTATATGGGTCTGTTTTCATATCACTGTGTGCGCAAGGCAGGATTGGTGAATAGTGACATGTGTCTGCAGTAAGTACTGCAACTGCCAGATATGTGTGGCCCACTGCTGTACTCAGACATGGCCTAAGTGTGTGAGCATGCCCAGTATGGCCGTTCAGTATGTTGTTGACTGAAATTTGCTTCATTTGTTTAAGTGTGTGAGCATGCCCAGTATGACCTTTCAGTATGTTGTTGACTGACATTTGCTTTGTTTGTTTAAGTGTGTGAGCATGCCCACTATGGGCATATATACTATATGTGTGTGAAAAATCAAGTTGGTTTTTACTTCAGGGCTCACCTTTGTGTTTTTCATCAACAGGAAGCATGCTGTGCCTGCAGGGCTTCCATGAGTCAGTTTGCATAGACTTATCAACATTTCTACATAGAGGGGGCACGGCTATTATTTGTACATTTCTACCCGGGAGGGCACACCTGATTGTTACTGTGGGTGTACATAGGATGAGGGGTACACCTGACACTTGTACACATTTGCTAGGCCTGCACTGCTATTTCAGGTACTCCATTTCAGTCTGTACTGTTGCCTGTCGTAATGGCTTGAGGCATACCACTGTACTACAGACCTTAGCTTCCAATTACATGCATATTAGTTTGTGAGTTCATAGCCTACCCAACCCACATCACACTGCCTGGCCTGCTGTTATCTGTCTGCATAGGCCTGGGGGGAGGTTACCCATTTGCCTCTTCAGAGGGCATGATACAGCATTTGTTTGTGTTAGCGTTTGTCTACAACTGTCCTGCTGGCTGTATCTGTTAGGTATGTGACCCCCCGAACTGGTATGTGTGAGTGACTTAAGTTATGTCTGTGCCAGTGTTGAGGGTGGTGCTGCAGGGCTGCCTATGTCAGATGCACATAGTAAACTCCCTATACATGTTTGAAAACAGGTAGTGTCAAGTTAGGCATCCCTTTTACTGTGTGTGTGAGTCAGAGAGAGGTGTCATTTCCAGGGTTCCTACTGAGTCAGTGAATGTGCTATGCATTGCCTCTTTGCCAAGGCCAGGGCATACTGGGCACTCCTCCTTCTGCCTACTGGGGCAGGCTCAGGTTGTCCCTCCTCCGAGTCATGCTGTGCCTGTGCAGCTCTTGGCAATGGTGGGGGGCTGTTTGGCCCTGCCCCATGCTGTTCCTGCTGCAGCTGTTTCCGCAGGATCATATTGTGTAGCATGGCACATACCATAACAATCTGGGTACATGTAGTTGGTGAGTACTGCAAGGCTCCACCAATTGTGTCCAGGCACCGGAACTGTGACTTAAGCATCCCAAACACATGCTCTATTATGATTCTTGTTTGTGCGTGTGCCTCATTATGGAGTTCTTGTTCAGGTGTGTGTGCATTTCTGATGGGTGTCATCAGCCATGGCTCCAGTGCGTATCCAGCATCCCCTACTAGGTGACCGTAGGGAATGTCCCCACTGGCAAATGACTGGTACAGCTGGGTCAGATGCCAAATGTGGGAATCGTGATAGCTTCCAGGGCATCCAGCACACACATTCATTATTATGCCCTGGGCATCGCACACGAACTGGCAGTTGATGGAGGGGAAGCCCTTACGGTTGATGTAGACCCTATCCCACTCACCGGGTGGTGCTTTGATGCATATGTGCATGCAGTCTATTGCACCCACTACCTCAGGGTATTCTGCTATTTGGTGGAAAGGACGCATATTGCTGGCCAATGCCACATGGGAAGTGTGGAAATATATGTGGTCACCAACATGTGCTGACATGGCATCCAGAAACTGGTGGAGTACCCTGGATGCTGATGCCTGTGAAATCCCCATCATATCACCAGTTGGTTTTTGGAAGGTACCTGTAGCTAGTATTCTTAGGTCAACATATACCTTGGTATCCACTGGGACAGGTTCCCCTCTGTTGGTTCTGTGTGTGAGGCGTGGCCGGCACAGCTCAACAATTTGCTGTAGGAGGTCCCATTCCATATAGTGCTCCACTATCTACAGCTCATGTAGCCCCTGTTAGGTTACCCTGCGTCTGTACACTCTTCTCCGTCTCCTCACTGTGGGTTGCTCAGCAGCATTCACAACATCACTGCCCTCAGCACCTTGCACATGTTGGTTTATGACAGCAAGAGCAGCCCCTAACATTTTGACTGACTTAAGCTTTTTAAGCTTTCCCTCTTTGTATACTGCAGTGTTGCAGAGTTCTTGAGAAAAAACAGGGGGGAATGGTGTTTGCAGAGTTTAAAGTGCTGGGCTGGGCTGGGATAGTCTGCTACCTGTGTAATTGGCTGATTCTGATATATTTCACCTAGCAGCTCTGCTAGTTTTCCTTGGTTAACTTCCTACTACTTCTTTTCCTTCCGTTTGCCTTTCTGTTTCCACCCAGGGGGAAGCGTTGCACAAACAAGCGCCAACATGCGCCAATGTGCACACATGCTGTGTGCATGTTTGCAAGAAGTTTTCTATCGTATAACAGTGTGCACCTTGGGTTTGAGGTTTTCAAATAGGACAACTGTAGACACGTCTCTTTTGCAATCCTGAGCAACTCAGGGCAAACATGAGCCACTGTGCTCCAATTAGCTTACAGCCTGTCTGACACACACCCTCATGATGTCACCTATATTCTAGTCTTATACTCACCTATTCCAAATCTTACACTCTTGGGACATGCTTCACATGCTGGGGAAAATTGGGATTCACTATCCTTATCCTCATTTGCATAGGATTGCCTAGTAATGCATGGTTACATCTCTCACACTGAGCCCCCCCCCCTTAGCAACCACTAGTCAGTAGCCATGTTGTCTTCAGCCTGCCATTCACCTGCATGGCAGAATAAGCTTTTTAGTGAAAATGCCTATTTTTGGCTTTTTTGAAATAATTTTCTTATTTTTTTAACTGCCGCACGTTTGCTCGGTGCTGTGCTATGCTTAAATATCGGGGATCGGGGGAAAAAGAAAGTTAAATTTTTATGTTTTTCAACATTTTGCACTGCCAATGGCCTTACGTTTGGCCATTGGCATGCTTCCTCAACTGTATGCATTCTTTATTTGGAGCTGTCATAGCTCCGTTTAGCTATTTGCAGAAATGTGCTCCGTTACCAATGGAGTACATTTCTGCAAGTAACACTAATCTTCCATGGACAGGTTAGTGTTTGCTGGATCTCAAATTTACCTTACTTGCATGGCTTTCACCAGCAAATGAGGTCATTTGCATACCATGACACTGTCCATGCAAGACTAGCTTTAGCAGCAATCATGCACGCCCCTGCAGGCTGTTCCTGGATCACACGGCAGACATCTTGCCTCTGTCATACACTACTCTAACACTCCATGCAAGCTTTTGAGAATCCGGCCTATTATAATAAAAGAAGACCAGAAATGAATAATATAGAAAGAGATAGATAAGAAAGATGGATAGAGATAGATAGATAAAATAGATAATTAAGTTTTCCTGTGATTTGCTTACATAGCATTAAGTAAGAATGTTTGTAATCTCTGCAAACACCTTTAAGAAAAAATTAATATAATTAATCTTTTATCATTATCTATAATAGCGTAGCCAGTGTTTGTTTCAAAATCAGAGCTGTCAGTCCTCAGGTATTTCATGGTTTTCTACTTCTGATATCTGAGGACACAGAAAGTTAAAAAATAAATGTTTGTCAGGACAAACATTACTTTTATAACTTCCTTCAGGATGTTAGTATACTGTAGGCACTCTGCACCATATTTCTTCTAATCTGTGTATCTGCAATCTGCCCATGGAAATCATCTCCTTTCAGGATGCCACTTGTTCCTTTCCCAATTTTTGGTGTCAGTAGTCTACTCATGCTGGATTTGAAAAAGGCAGAAACATTTTTACTGATTGTAAGAAGAACAATACTTAATAAACAAATTAATAAGTACGCTTTAAAAAGTAGAGAAGATAGCTGTTACAACTCTCTTGCTTTGATATAGTATTTTTTTCATATGTGACAATTATTTAAAAGGTTAGTCAAGTAAGTATTGTTTTTTCTGTTTTCTCTTTACCATTATACATATGAACAATTATATCTGGATATGCTTAAGGTAAATCAGATTTATTTTTCTATTACCTGTTTTATTAAATAACTTTTTTTCAGTTAGGAAACTGCAGTTTAGCTTACAATGTTCCCAAAAAAGAATTACATAGTTGTTCTTAATATTGATCACTGATGTAGTTGCCTTAGTTATGTGGGTTACAGCCTCTCAAGAATATAACAGACGGACAGTTTCCAAAGCTTCAGAGCCCTTCCACATGGCCAGACTATTAAGTAGCTTGAGCTGAGCTAAGTAAAAGACTAGTTTGGGCACAAAGCCCTTCAGAGCTTTACAGCTGCAGAAGAGTACCCTCCTCTGAGGCTTTTGAAGATCGCTTGCTTTAGCTGGGCAGATAAGTTCCCTTTGGAAAAAAAACTTCTATTTTTTTATTTTTTACTGATGTTTTATTACTTTACTCATCAGGAAAGTTGTTTTAAAGCTAGGAGTGGTATGTTTTAATGGAATGCCTCGAGACTATAACATGTTTTTTAAACAGAGCACTCGTCATTTCTGTCAGTTTTAAGGTAGTGTTTTCTAACAGATAAACTATTTTCTGTGGAGAAACTGTTTATTTTATAATGGCGAGACTGCCATAGTGTTTAAAAGTGCATTATAATATGTTTTTCTGTCAAAACAGTCACTTTTGTGGACTGGTAGTTTTACTGGCATTGTTGCTTGTTTTCACCAGGATAGGGGCACCATTTTCAGCTTGAGCACGGAACAGATTGTCCCTAAAATGGTTAATCCTTTTTCCCGGGACAAAAAGAAAGTTAAGCAACTGGCCTTTGCCACCACAACAGGCTAGCAATCTGCCTCAGCCACAGGTGGGTGACTCTGCTGTGGCCATTTGTTGTACCTCAGACCACTCATCTTTTACCCCAGATGCCTCTGGTGTAGCACCTACAGACACTGTGGACTGGGGGTTAGCCATATTCTCTATGGCTGTTGGGTTCTCCTCAGCGTGGAAGAGGGAATAGCTTTTGTTGGTCCTGGGAGTGGAAATAGGGAAGGTTTCCTGTTGTGTCAGAATGCTGCCATTAGTAGCACAGTTGGCCGCATTTTTTCCTGTCAAAAAGAAATAGAAAACTAAGCATGTATCTACTCATTTACAAATTTCTTTGGAATATGAGTAGTTTACTGGGGACTGGCTGAAGGTTTGATTCAGGCTGTTGATATTTCAGTGATAATGGAGAACAATGAACCAAAATAATGTATTTGCATGAAGGTTGAATTTTTACAGCATATGCATAGTTGCACACATTTGTCCTGCTGTCATACCATTTTAAACATAATCACAAAGAAACTGTTTCATTCTAGTGGTCTCCATTATATCTGGGCTGGCAGGTACTATACTGTGTAGATTTGTTAGTTATACTTCAATGTAAGTTATTTGCATCAAATCTTTATATTTGCAAATATTGGATAATTTCCCCCCCCAGCATTTAGAAGTTACGGTTACAAAGCATTTCCTTAGTTGAGGTTGTAATCTTTTTATTTTCGTGTACATCTCTCCTAGCATACTTCTTGCCTATTCTGGGTTTGTCTCAAAATGTTGCGCTGTCTTGGAGATTCCCTGTAGACTCCTCTGTTGGAAATGCTGGGTGAGCAGATTGGACTGCCTGGTGAGATGATTATTTTGAGTTATGCTACAGAATCTGAATTGCCTAGACATAGTAAGGCCTTGCTGAGTCTAATTATGATGGCTGCCAAAAAAGCAATTACTAGAAAATGAAAATCACAGTCTAACCCAACTTTACTAGAAGTAGTGAATATATTAACGGAAATTAAACAACTGGAATTGGGATCTTTAGAAAAGGGAAGGAACAAACTACATAGGAAAAAATGGGAATTGTGGGAACAATATATGCAGAGCAGGAATGAGATTTAAGAGGCGAAATTCGAATAACCCATTTAATGCTTGAATGGCAATGTATGAATGGTTTATAAGTGATGTATAATGTTTGCAGCTACAGTTGTTTCAGTGGTGTCTGTGATCTAAACTGTTTGCAAATAAAGTAGCATCATTTTGTATTTTTTTTTCATTTATATAAATGTAAAATTGCCTTTGTCATATGTGAAAATTGAATAAATATTTAAATAAATGTTGCACTGGCTCTCCTAATTATTTTTCTGGAAGAAAAGGTGGTGATCAATATTAAAAGGATACTGCGATATTTAGACTAAGATTATCTTACTTTGTTAACATTTCAAGATAATACTATTAATATTTTAAAAAAGCATCCTTGGTTGCTTTTGGAGGCAAGAGGCGGAGTACTAGGTGATAATAGAGAGCTTTGCACCAAATGTAACTCATGTTCATATTCACAGACATGAGTTACACTCAGTCCATTGTTCTCCATTATTGCCAGTTCTTCTTCTAGAGTAGTTGCCAGTAAAAGAAAGGGGGACGACTCCTTTCCTGCAGAGATTAAAGATTCTGAATCTGAACATGAAGATGCAGGGATGGAATCAAGGATTTTGTCCTCAGATTTCTGATTCAGGATCAGAGGAGAGCTCTCTTTCTGATTCTCCGTGTGTGTGGACAGGGTACTATATTATCTAATCAAAAAGTGAATTCCGCAAACTGCATCTACATCAAAAATGCAGTTCAGTGAATTCGCTCTTGTGGGAGGCTATGCCCCCCACAACCCTTGCTAATTATATATACCAACTCCGAGATCGCACTACAGTGAGGAAAGGGCAAATTTCTGATCTTCACTGTTATGCGATCTCACTATTATCACTCTGTTGAACTGCATTTCCAATGTAGATGCAATTCGCAGAATTCACTTTTTGATTAGATAATATAGACCCTGTGGACGGTGGGGGTACGGGTAATCTTTCTCTGAGATTATTGCTAGAATGTCACATTGTTTTTAATGGGAGAACACTAAGGTGTCTCAGTCCCTCAAAAATTGCTATGAGTTGTTACAGAAGGATTATCCAGAACCTACACCCATTCCTCTTATCCTATCTGCTTTAGAGGATGTGTGTCTTACTGACACTTTCTTCATAGTCAGCCTGTTTTCCCTAAAAAGGCAGATAGGATGTGTAAAGTTCCTTAGTCTTCTAAATTTGTATATGCTAAGCTGAGTTTTTAGTTAATTTCAGCCCTACTCTTGGAAAATTATAGGTATAGAAACAAAGTGTATAATTCTGCAACTTTGAATTTCAGAATTTCAAAATTGTCAGGATCATATATTAAAGTTTATTCTGACATATTATGAAAGCATGAGGAATGCGTTATGTACAGTTTATTCTTCTGAGGAATGCTCTGCTTTAAATAACTTAGCTTCTTTTATTGCACAAGTCACTACTCATTGTTTGCCGTGTGTGCATGACTCTGTTGATACTTCTTCCAGGGCTGTGGCCAATGGCAAAGTTTTAATAAGGTTTGCTTAGCTGCATTCTCAGAACCTTCCAGTTGATGTTAAAAATGAAATTCTAAATTCTCCCTTGGATAGAGATTTAGTGTTTGTCCCCTGTCCTGCAGAGGTCACCAGAAAGTGTGATGAAAGGGCAAACTGATTAAGGGAATCTCTAAGATTTTTCAGCCCTTCTTTTTCAAATTGTAGAAGGGATTTTCTTTCTCCTCATCCAGTTTTGGCAAAACACAGAATAAAAAATCTGAACAGAATTTAGGTAAGCAGACATTTAAGAAGTGGCTAGGAGGTTCCAAAAAGAAGTCCCAAACCACACTAAACCTAGGACACTCAAACAAGTCTGAATGGATCTTCAAGAGAGCTTGTGACTCCCTCCAACCCTAGCCCTTTTTCTCTTCCAGAAAGTCTGAATCTCCATTTTTCCTTTGGCAACAGCATGTTTCAGACAAATGGGTTTTGAAGATCATTCATTAGGGTTACTGATTGCAGTGGGTGGAAATTCCTCCTTTCCTGGGGGTCATTCTTCATCTTGAAGATCAGACTATTTAGTTTCCACCTGTTCTTCATCACATGCTGTCCCAAGAAGTGATAGAGCCAGTTCTTCCTTCCCAAGCAGGGAAGGGGTTTTATTCAAGGATGTTCCTAGTACCAAAGAAAGAAAATGCTTTACAATCATTTCTGGATCTTTCTTTCCTAAACCTGTTTGTGATAGTGCCTAAATTCAAAATTATTATGTAACTTCACAACTTGTTGCCTCTTCTTCCTATTTGAAGTTTCCTGGTAACACTAGACTTAAAAGATAATTATCATCACATTTCTATTCATTCATTCTTCATGTGTTTCTTAAGGTTTTGTGTATCTATATCACATTATCAGTTCTCTGCTTTACCCTTTGGACTTTCTACTATGCCAAGTGTTCACAGAGTATTTAGCTCCAGCTCATTGCAGAGTAGAGGGTATCCACATTTTTTTCCATTTAGATGTCTTGCTTATCTTTACAGAGTCTTTTTCAAAATGTCAGGAATCTCTCTTTTGGGTGGGAGATCTTTTGCACAAACTGGGGTTCCAAGAGAGCATTCAAAAGTCTTTCTTGACTCCATCAAACAGGATTGTGTTCTTGGGATGTCAGCTAGACAGTTAAGTTCAAAGAGCTTTTTTTTTCACAGGAAAAAAAATAGATCTTTTTTTGATCTGTTTCTAAGTTTTTCCACTCAGACTGCAGTCACTGAGAGGGAATACCTCAGAATTTTTGTTCTCATGGTATCTATAATTCTCATCATACACCTAGCAACACTTCACATGAGAAAGATATAGTGGTATCTAAAATCTCTTTGGTCCCAGCACCAACACCCATTATCTTTTTAGATCCCAATATTGGAGTTTGTCATAAGAGAAATCCCTTCGTGAAGGCAACAGATATCCTTAAATTAAAGTCTCTCCTTCTCCCTCCCTGCTCTAAAGCAGTCAATCATCACAAATTTCAGACATTGTTTGGAGAGCAGTTTTTGGAGAGATAAAAATGCAAGTAGTGTAGGACACCAAGGACATATGCAAGCACATAAATGTCAAGGAGATGCTTGCCCTCATCAAGGCATTCAATTCTCTGAACAATCTTTGGTCACCGGGACTTCTTCAAGTGGTTCAAGAGAATATCACAGTGGTGTGGTACATCAAACAGCAAGGCAGAACCAAATCTTACCCCCTTTGCAAACTAGCCTTGTTAGTTTGGGATATAGCTTCATAGCACAGTCTCACTCTACAAGCATCCTACATTCTGGCAGAGCAAAATTGTGTGACAGAGAAACTGGGCAGGACCAGGGCAAACCCTCATAAATGGAAATCAGATCCAAGAGTCTTCCGAGATTTGATCCACCTGTGGGAAATTCCTGAAGAAGACCTGTTTGCTTTCTCTCTGAACAATGAATTGGAAAAATCTGTTCCAGGACACCATGCAAAAAGGTCTGGGAGACAAATGCCTTTTCTTTTCTTTGGGCAAGAATGTTCCTGTATGTCTTTCTACCCTTTCCACTAACATCCAGGGTACTTCTAAAGATTCAGAAGGAATCCCCAAGATCATTGTGGTGACTCTCTTCTGGCTCAGTCAACCATGATTCTCTCTTCTTTTGAAAATGGCCAGGAGCAGTTACCAAAATCATCTTCACAGAATGGATCTACTCACAGAAGAACAAGGTTGTTTGATAAACCCCAACATTAATCATCATCAACTGACTGCCTGGATGACAGGGTCTTAATTCCTTGCAGGCACCTGTTTGTCTGAGGACATTCAGCAGGTACTAATGGAGGCAAGAAACCCTGCTACTAGAAAATCATATCTTAGAATAGAAAATATTTTCTATTTGGTGCCAACAACATAACCAGCACCCACTCAGGACTAGTTGTTCTGTGGTTTTGCAAATGTGTATGAGTTACTATCCTATGGCCTTTTTTATTCCTCTATCAAGGTTTATTTATTGGCCAAATCAGCATGTCTGCCCATGGATCCTTTTCTTTCAAGGCATGTTAAAATGTTCTCAAAAGGGGTTTTGCAAAAGAAGCCAGCAAGTAAACTGATGGCCTCTTCTTGGGATCTTAAATTTGTGTTAGGAAAACTAAGACTTGCTCTATTTCAACCAGCTAATTTGGCTGACTTGAGGTTCTTAACATGGAAAATAGTTTTATTGATAGCTCTGACCTCTGGAAGAAGGGTATCTGAGATACAAAGTCGTATGGTAAGGCAACCCTACCTTATTTTCCACAAGGACAGGATTTCTTTAAGAACTAATCCTTCTTTTATACCTAAAGTGGTATCCAAGTTTACTTTAAATCAAACTATCTATCTCTCCATTGTCATCCTGAACCTCAAAATGAGGGATACTGAATACCTTGGTTTCCCATGGACAACTCAGGTGCTATCTTGACAGAGGTAAATATTTCATATCTTCAGATCAATTGTTCATTTCTTGTGAAGGTAAGAAGAAGAGACAACTGGTGTCAAAAAAAGAGCACTCTACAAGGACCTTGGCTTCTTCTATGGCTTTTTGGAAACGGCTGGATTCTAGAAGTGTTCTAGAAGCTGCTACTTGGTCCTCTGTACATACTTTTACAAAGCACTCTAATCTGGCTTCCTTTTCTAGGTCTAGATCATGCTTTACTATGACCATTCTCCAGGTGATCCTGGACCATTCTTCTTCCACCTCCCAAATATAGCTAGCTATGTTAATCTACCTGTGTAGCTAAGGCTACTGCAGCAGTGATCAATATGAAGAACATAGTACAGTTGTGTACATTGAAGTTACCGTAACAGTATATTTTGAAATGATCACTGCTGCAGTAGCTGCTCTTTCCCTCTACCCCCTTGTTTTTTTTTGGTGCGCTTTTTATGCTAGGGTGTGGACATTTATTTTTTGTTATTCCTAGCCTTGTACTTTCAGGGTTCAGTCTCCCTCTTTTTGCTGGCAGGAAAGCTCTGAAGGGCTTTGTGACCAAACCTGTCTTTCAGTCAGCTCAGCTAGAGCAGCTTAATGGTTTGGATGTATGGAAGGTATCTTGAACCTTTGGAAGCTGGCTGGCTGGCTGTTATATGCTTCGCAGGATATAACCCATATGGCTAAGGCTGCTGCAGCAGTGATCATTCAGACATCTACTGCTATAGTAAGCTCAATTTAGAATTTACTTACAAAGTATACCTTGGAGCACTGAGAAATTATAGCTTCATGTCAAGCAAATGTAATGTTTGTCCTGTTGTGGGAACATAAATGATTTTCTGTTCCCTCTGTCATCTGATTCCAGGGTCCTTTCAACTGTTCAATAATTGCAAGAAACTATCCATTTTCATTTGAGGAGTAGAATCCCACAATCCTAATAGAAGAGGGAGGAGATATGCTATCAGATATAAAAACAAAGTACTAATTAACTATCTAGGATGTTGGCCAGATGTGCTTATTTTTTATCCAGATTTTAAATATCTGCAGATTAACATGTATGCATGGACAGTTCTGTCAAAACATACAGCACTTGGAATATAACAAATGATATCTACTGCTGAAATACATCACAGAATAATCAGACTATAAATATCAAACATTACCTAATGATTCCACTTATCTTAGAAAATGAGCATGCCTTTAGCATGAATCTGACCCCCCACTGTGACACATTCACTAAATCTATGTGGTTGCAAGTTTTACAAAACTGGTACCACATATGGAAATGATTACACTCCTTCACATTTCAACATCAGTTTCATAAGCTCCAGTAGGCCGTTGCTAGCTAAATTTAACTGAGAAATGATACATTATGACCAGATTATATCCAAATGTATACAGGTCATGAAAATATTATTTAAATTATCCAACAAACTCAGATGCAGAAATGTCTCACAGGAAAGCAAAGGTACTACCAGACATGTTCAATCTAGCCAACTTATTACATTCTTTTCAGAAACTTTCAGAAACATTATGGGGCACAGAACTCAGAACATGTATAAATATTATCAGTAATGTCAACAACATTGGTCTATACATAACATGCTCATATCAGTATAGTGATGTAGTGCTTCCTGTGGGACTCAAAACATGACAGCACAATACCTTTGTTGTGAAGTAGTACTGTTGACATGACAGTAAATGTGGTATCATAGTACCAGTGATGTGCTATAGTACTAGCTGCAGGACTGTGAGTGTGACATCAACATGCCATTGTTATGGTATAGGGCTGCCTATGTGAGTCTGAATGTGACATCATAAAACTTGTGCTGTGGAACTGCAGGTGGTATGACTGCGACTGTGGCATTACAGTACCAGTATCATTGTGTAATGTTCTCTATGTGACTACAGTGTTGATAGTGCTAAAGCGTAATACTTTGAGACAAGGAACATGACATCATGATGTTGTGTAGCACTGCCTGCATAACTGTGAATGTGACATCACAGTACCTGTGTTTAGGCATATTGCTATATACATTATAGTGCATGTTTCATCATAAGCCTTGTGTTCTGATGTATTCCTATCTTTGTGACAGTGAATGTGACATTGCAGTGCCAGTGCTGTTGTATTGTACTGTCTTTCTAACAGAAAATGTGACATCCCAGTGACCATGTTGAGGTATGGTATATTCTGTGTGACAGAGATTGTAACATCACAGTGTTCATGTTATGGTATACTACTGTTTGTATGACAGATAATGTGGCACTTAATACTGCAGATATGGAGTAGAGCTGTCTGCATGTTCATAACTGCAGCATCACAGTGCCAGTTTTCTGGTCTGGTATTATTTAAGTGAGAATAAACCTGACATTATAGTACTAGTGTGGTATTATAGTACCTTTATTAGCCAGTTATGGTAGTACTGTTTTGATACAGTATTGATTGCATAGAGGTGGATTTGCCATCATGGTGTCTATGGTGTGGTGCAGTACTGCTTGTGTAATAAATAATGTGACATCACTGTATATTATCTGTGGTGCAGTGCTGTCTCAGTAATAAATAATGCGACATCACAGTAGCTGTTTTGTGGTGCAGTACTGTCTGTGTAACAAAGAATGTAACATCACAGTAGCTGTGTTGTGGCTCAATGCTGTCTATGTAACACAGAATGTGACATCACAGTAGCTGTTTGGTGGTGCAGTACTCTCTGTGTAACAAAGAATGTGACATCACAGTAGCTGTATTGTGGCACAGTACTGTCTGCATAGCCAAAGTATGTGACATCACAATAGCTGTGTTATGGTTCAGTACTGTTTGTATAACACAGAATGTGACATCACAGTAGCTGTTTTGTGGTGCAGTACTGTCTGTGTAACAAAGAATGTGACATCACAGTACCTGGTGTAATACTGTCTGCATAACAGTGAATGTGGCATCGCAATGACAATGTTGTGAAGCAAAGTGGTGTATGTGACTTTTAGTGTGGTCTCACCATACTAGCACTGTGGTACAGGACTGTATGAGACACAATGACAGTGTCTTCCCAGCACTAGTCATGTTGTACTTTCTGTGTTACAGTGAAACGTGGCATTATAGTACCAGTTTTGTGTAGTACTATCTGGGTGCCTGTATATATGACATCACAGTACCACAGTTGTGTAGTGCTGCCTATGTGACTTTGAAGTTGACATCACAGTACACATTTTCTGGTATAGCATCCCCTGTGTAACTGTGAAGATAGGTGAAGGCTGCTAGCCTAGCTAGCTAGAAATTTGTACATAATTCTGTCATTTGTAAATATTAATATAAGCCACAGACTTGTTCTCTTAAATGGAAGAAAAATGGTGTTAAGTGTGGAACTACAAAAATGTAACCACAGTGCACTCTGCTGGAAAAAAAGCTGATAAGCAAAGAATCTTGTAACTTTGATTTCCAGAGCTCGGAGTCAGTCTGTCTGGGATAGCACATTCTTTCTATTGTTTTAACTTATGGAATAATTACTAGAGTTTACATGTGGAATGTCTTTTATTGCTGTAGCTTCCTGCAGGTGCAAGATAACAAAATATATGTTAAAAATGTAAATGTTGAGCTTCTGTTAGCCTGGGAACTGGAAAAAAATTATGTAATCTGAAATGAATCAGTGGTACCGTGTTATCAATTTAAGGACAGAAAGAATGAGGGCATTTAGCATTTGTCTTGAGAACATCCAACCCACCAGCACTCTGCCTGTGTTCTTTATATAAGTTTATTTTAGAACTGTTTTCTCTTAAGATATAGCTAGGGACAAGGAAGATTAGATTTGTCTTTTTTTCTGTATTGATGTCATAACTTTTCTACTGTATTATTTTGAGTATTACTATGTGATCTCTGAACTCTTGACTAGCACTGTGTAGTAAGAAGTATTGTCTTGTGTTTTTATTATTTATTATTACATATTTTTAAACCATTCAACTGTGGCTGTTTTGTGTTGAGATAATTTAAGCTCTAAGAGTACTTTGCATGTATTTAGTGATACTAGCCAAGCCACTCCAATAAGCCTTGACTGTTCAGTTGCACTTACCATTTGGATAATAATATTGCACAGTAATAATTGGACACCCTTTGTTAAGGCCCTTTTAGTATCTGATAAATATTAGTGGATGGTGGCAAGTGGTACTACAGCATAGTCTGGGTAAAAGGGGTACAGCTGGAGAAACTGTGTCAGCTTTCACCAGGAGTGTCTGTGTGGTTGTATATAACTCTTATCCCAAAGTGTGTGTGTGTGTGTGTGTGTGTGTGTGTGTGTGTCAGCTACTTGGTTGGACAAAGAGGGTGCTGGAGGTTTTAGCGTGCCCACTAGGCTGAGATCTGAACCCTATAGCTGTGCCAGTGGGGAGTCTTATTGGGGACCTGGAGAGAAAGGGAGAAACCAGACCCAGACTGACTGTGATCTCTGTATGCTCTTAAGGGAAATTGTACTTTACTGTGTGTGTGTATTTATTATCCTTTCCCTATATGGATGCCCCTCACTGGTGTTAGTGGTGAGGTTGGGGCTCCTTGATTGGTGGGCCAGTGCATGGGTGTTACAGTAACTATGAATGTGACATCACTGTGTCTATAGTTTGGTGTAGTACTGTATGACAGATAATTTGACATTACAATTGTTGAAATGCTTTGTGACTGAGAGGGTGTCATCACATTATCTGTACCTTGGGGTAGTGCTGTTTATGTGATAGCAAATGTGACATCACTTTGTAAGTGTTGTAGTATAGAACTGTCTGTGTGACTGAGGATGAGACATCACAATACCTGTGTAGTGATGTGCCAATGACTGTCAATGAATGTAACATCTTAATATGAGTGTTTTGGTATAGTACCGCTTTTGTAATACTGAATGTGATATCACATCACCTGCATTGTAGTGTAGTGCTCTATTTATGGCTGAATGTAACATCACAGTACTAGCATTGTGCAATACTGCCTCAGTAATTGTGGCTGGGGCATCACTGTACCTGTGTTGTAGTGTAACACTGTATAACTGCAAATACATCACACTACCTGGGATGTTGACCAATTCTGCCTGTATAATAATGAATGTGGTATTACAAACATTTCAGTGTAGTACTATTTGTACGAAATGATTGTAATATTGTTTTACAAGTTTTGTGACGTGTTTTAATGTAGTTTAGTACTGTCTTTTTCAAAGTGCATGTGACATATGGTGTTACGTATTGGCAAGATAGCTCAGAAGATTATGACTATAAGAGATTAAAATGTTCATGCCTGTTATCGTTGTGTTTTTCTCCACTGCCACTTGCTTACCATCTGATTTTGAAAATGTTACTTATTATGATGATACCACTCATTTCCATCCATGCTCACGAGTCACAGCTGACTCCTAATGTGACCCTATACGCATACACTACTAGGCAAGTAAGGCAATCAACCTACTGCTAAGTATAGTACACTGGTAGGGAATTAGGAAAATCCTCTGCTAATGCTACACATGACTGCCGAATGTCTCACTTCCACAGAGTAGAGGCCAGGTGTACGAAAAAGTAATTTGAATACATTAAAGGCTTTTTGACCATGCAGACTGACTAAGTATAGACAAGGCCTGAAGACTGCTTATGGACATAGAACCAGGGAGGGAGAATTTGTAATCCACTATCGTACCACTGAAAATGTAGTATGGCAGTTGTCATCCTTATTTGCTATGACTGCCGCACAAACTTCTCCATATTTCCAGTTGGTATTCGTCATTTTTATGTAGCTTATTTAGACCTCAGCACATTTTTCAAACAATATGGTAATTAGGCAAAATGCAACAGCTTTATTGATAACTCATTTGTATGATGAGATATTGATTATGGCATGCTACCACACTGCACGTCATAGCAGGATACCTGCCTTTGACAGAGGATGAAATGTACAGGATTACAATTAAAAAGTGAAGAGACTAGGGAAGTTACAAAAGTTTAAATTAGATAGGGTGGTCCTGATACAAAACAATAATTGATAACATGATGGGGGTGACTAAAGAAGGGTTTCTTTTTTTTTTCCATAATAAATCTTTATTATTATATTATTTTCATACACAATTAAAAACAAGAACAAAATTTTTAGAAAAAAACTACTAACTAATATCACTAACCATCACACCAAACAAATATACAATATTTACAAGAATGCTTCCATGTGAAACATTAATAATAGAAGAAAAACAAAGAGTAACTAATAACATTTCAAGTAATAGACAGTTTGATTTCAAAATTCTCTCCAAACATATAAATAATTGTTAATACCTTCAAGTTAAAAGTATTATGCTAGTATAATATTAAATATCTGTTCCCAAATTTTTGGATTATTAATATTTTTATTATGCAGATTTAAAAGTAGTTTATGAGCTAATATATGCCTTGTTGCCAAAACTCTAAAGTTTTCCCATGATGTTTTAGATGGGTCTAACCAATTAGTGGCTATATAAAGCTTCATTAATAAAAAAATATTAATATATATAATACTTTGTGATCTAGGGAGTTCTTTCGGGGGAATATGCAAAATCATAAATTTCCATGACAACGTTGTGCTTTGGTAACCCATCTTCTGAAGTTGAATCTTAAGGGAATTCCAAAGCTTGTATATGCATTTACAGCTCCAGAACATATGAAGAAGATCATCCAGTTGATTTTTACAATATGGACAGGTTGGAGAGTTTTTAGAGTTAAATTTATGCAGGGTAAGGCGTGTATAATATGCATTATTCCATATCATCATCTGGGTATATATCAATTTTTGAAGAGAAGTAGATTTGATAGTCAAGTCAATTGCTTTTAACATAATACTTTTGTCTGTCAATAGGATTTTCTCTTCCCAATAGTTTGATAACAAAACTTTATCATGAAATCTAAATTCTTTCATTAATTTATTTGTTGTTGTTATATATTTAATATCCTGTTGGAGAGCTTGCCACAAATCAGAGCATTTATTCACAGTCTCATCTTCAGGTTTAAAAATTTTAAAGTAACTTATAGCAAGTTCTCTAATTTGTCTCAAAATAACAAGATAATTTTTAGGTAGGTTAAATTCTTGTCTTATTTGGTTGGCTGAACATTCAAGATATTTATATATACCAATCAAAGTTAAATTAACTATTAATGGAAACTTTTTAAGATCAATTAATTGATTATTCAATTTTAAATTAGGATTCCTATGAAAGGGTTGAAAAACCATCATATGCTGAACCAGATCTAATGATTGAAATAAATCTTGTAAAGAAATTATGTCTGTTTTAATGTGTTCAATAATCCCATATAATTTCAAAGTATCTTTACCTAAAAAGGTATTGCTTTTGGATTAATATTCAACTTTAAAATATATTTATAATTCAAGATCACCCAAGTTGGTGTCCACTTAGTACTAGGGATATCATAGTTGGCAATTCTTAGAATTCTATTAGAGTTTACGATTAAATAATACATTTCAAAATTAGGTAACTCCAGTCCTCCTCTATTTTTTGGGGTCATTAATTTATCATAAGATATCTTGGGTTTCTTTGGTTCCCAAATGAATTTAGCCAATTCTTTATGAATTTGTTTAAAAAATGTCTTCGAAAGTATTAGTTGGGCTGACCTGAAAATATATAATAGCTGGGTAGTACATTTATTTTAACAATTGAAACTTTTGCTAATACTGGCAGTCGTACATTTTTCCACCTCCCAAAATCAGAAATTATTTGGTCCCAAATTGTTTTAATGTTATTATTGTAGAAGTCTTTATTATCTGTAGAAAACTCAATACCTAAGTATTTAATATTTTCTTTAAATGTTACCTGCCCAACCAAAGGTAATAGCAAAAAAGGTTTAGGTGTCTTTAAAGGGAAAATATTGTTTTTTTTCAAGTTAATTTTATAGTTAGAGACTTCTGAAAAGTCATTAACAGCCTTCAATAATTTTTCAGTATCTGATATTGGAAATGCACAATAAATGTTAAGATCATCAGCAAAAGCTGCCATTAATATTTTGGTTCCATAAATTATTGGGACATTATGATAGACATTCTGCTTAATATATAAGAACAAAGGTTCAAGATAAAGATTAAATAGTAAAGGGGACAAAGGGCAGCCCTGGCATGTTCCAGTCTTAATCTGTATTCTTTTAGAGAAATTTCTATTAATATGCAGTGTAGTATAGGGATTACTATATAATATTTGTAACATTTGAACAAATTCATGGGAAATATTAAAATAAGGTAAAAGATCAAACAAAAAATTTATATCAACCCTATCAAAGTCCTTCTGTGCATCAATTATAAGGGCATAGACATTAAGATTATTTTGTTTAGCATGTGTTATCATAGTATGTAATGTAAGTGTATTGTCACTGGTTTGTCTACCTGCCATAAATCCAGCCTGTTCTTTAGATATTATATGAGTCATGATTTTCTTCAGTCTAGATGCTATAATAGAGGTTAGAATTTTCATGTCTACATTTATTAATGATATCGGTCTATAATTATCAGTGTTTTGGGGATCTGAATTGGCTTTATGTATGAAAATAGTTTTTGAAGCATTAAGATGAGGATCACTAATTTTATTCCTAATTATGTAGTTAAATACAACTGAAAGTATCTTACTGAAAGTATCTGCAAACCTTTTATAAAACTCCACTGTCAACCCATCAGGACCTGGTGATTTATGTGATTTCATATGTTGGATTATATATACTATTTCTTCTTCGGATATCGGTTTGACCAAGTCATTTTGAATATCCTCTCCTATTTTTGGAAACTTAATTGATTGTAAATATTTTTCATAAATTCTGTGTGAGGACATATCCTTTTGCCCATCATAAATATTAGTATATATTCCCTCAAAAATATTAATGATATCCTCTGTTTTAGAATATATAATATTATTAAATTGTATTTCCGAAATTTGCACTGTTGTTTTCGATCGATTAATGATCCTAGCTAACGCTCTCAATGGTGTTTGAACATGATTAGCGTACCTCACCAACGTCTTATATTCTTGAAATGTTAATCTACTATTTTGAATTAAGAAGAGATCCTTTTGACATTTAAGCAGTTCCTTCTCTGTTTGTTCATTAAAATTCTGAATCAGTTCTTGATCAAGTAGTTTAATTTTTGTTTCTAAATTTTTAATATCTCTGTTTAGTATTTTTTTATAATAAGAAGCTTTTTGCAAAAGGATCCCTCTTATTTGTGTTTTAACTGTCGCCCATTCAATATCTGGGGTATATTGTTGTTTCTTTAGACCAGCCAATAAATCTTTAAGGTAATTTGTAATTTCTTGTATTATTTCTTCCTTATTCAGCAAATTTGGGTTAAGAGACCAATTATAACCTCTTTGTCGCAAGGTATCCTTTACCTCCTTAGCAAAACTCAGCGAAATTTTTGAGTGATCTGACAGATAACGTGCATTTATAACCACTATAGGTTCTAGATTAATCAATGTTCTTGAAATCAGAAAGAAATCTGTTCTGGACCACATTTTATGGCATGGGGAATAAAATGTAAAATTATTTGTGCTATTAACTAAAGAAGAGTTATTGATAAAATGCAGACTATAGGGACATGGATGCAGAAGAAAATGAGAGTACTTCATGTTGAGTGCAATTACACTTTCCCCAGACAATAATAGAAAAAGGTGGGCACAAGTCTTTATATTACATTCATCTGTATAGTATAAATCATCAAGAACACAGCAACACAGAAGAGGACTAGGAGGTGGGAGGATACTTGCAAACTACTGCTGATTGTGGACATAACAACATGGTAGAGAGATGAAGGGATGCTTACAGTGTAGATTTCTGGTTGGGAACACAATAATTAGAGGGGATGGGAGAGTATGTGCTGGCTTTGCACCAGTGCATCTGCTACATCTTGTTGAATGGAGCTCACACAAAAGTCAGTCTCTATGATAACAGAACATCACGATCATTTATTTAAGAACATTATGTGGCCTGGTCCGTAAAGAAATATTGTAATAATCTGATGTAGCCAAGATTTTTAATACGTGTTGTTATAAGACTGTATTATCCTCATGTGAAATGACTCATGCAGTCTAGGTAGGGTATTCAGATCTGGAAGTATAGCAAGGGAGGAGAAAAGAAGCAGCTGCCCAGGACACAAAGTGTTGGGGGGGGGGCACAATAAGGAAGTACAGTCCCTGCATTATATTTTTGGTACAAATCAGATTCCTGCAGTAGAAGTAGAAGTCCATGGCTTTTTTTTTGCTCTCAGTTGAAGAGCTGAAGGGGCATGGATCTGTGGATCTGGCTGAAGGAAGCCAAATGGTGCAAATTGACTGGCTACAGTACAAGATAAAGTACTTTTTTTCTTCACTTGAAGAGGTGGGTGGGGTGTTATAGTGGGACAAGTATCAGGTGCTAGGTGAACCAGCAGTATCTCTACTCAAATCTATTGTATAACAGATGAAACTGTAACAGTTTAAACTCTTGAAATAGGAATTAAGCATTATCTATCCAGCCAATACTTGTGTTTCGTAACATTTGCATTTTTACACATTTTTAAACTTTGGTATGATTTTTTCCCCTTAATGAAGGCATATTTTCTTCTGAAGTCAAAAATGTCAAATACAATGAGGTATGAATGCAAACAGGAATGAGGATGGCTATCTTTCTTTATAAATGGGGTGTTGTGCATGCTTTACATCTGACAACTTTTAGCTGTCTTTTCTGAAGTGCACAGTTTCCAAAAATTCTGTTAAAATTTGTGATAATGATGTACTTTATTGTAATCCAAAGACACGAAGAACACCATGAACACACCTAAAGAAAGCAGGAACCAAGCTAAATCCACAAAACTTGTTTATTTAGCACTTTTGTCCGTAAATAACACTGGACTTCATCAGAATAAACATGCTCACTCCATGAACTTTATGTACCAATACACAATTACTTCAATTAAAAGCCCCTCTCCTCTCAAATGAGTTGCACTAATTACACAAGAATTACTAAAATTGCATTCTAAAACAATACTAACAAGGCCATATACCTAAATACCATGCTCTTTTTATATAAAAAGATATATGTGTATGTTGTAAAAAACACAGTCATAAAGATTTATAATAATATATACATATTATATCAATGAAATAAGCACCATACATTTGAACACCTACAGAAATTGCTTCATTATAACAAATATGCTTCTTTTAATTTCAGGAAGCTACTTATAGACAAGGCTTCATTAAGACATGGAATAGTTGTTGCATTGAGTTTCAACTGCCATTTAAGTTCCATGAACTCAAGAAACTCATCACAGGGACCCCCTCTTTCACCAAGATTTACTTGGTCTATAGCAGCAAATCTATACTCATGTTGTGGATTATTTTTATGTGCTTAAATAGTGCATTCTGTTCATCCCTTTTTCCAATATCATAAACGTTGGTAAATTTTCTTTCTCAAGCTTAACTTACCAACATAGAATGCACAGCACCCCTGAGAGAAAGCTAAATAAACCACACCTTTGCTGCTACAAGACCACTTTTTTCTAGGTCTCACTCTTCCAAAACCATCTACAAAAAAGACATCACCTTCTGTAATAAAAGAACATTGCCTACGATGGCCACATTTCCTCATGTAACCCTCGTTCCTTCCAGATGGACCCCTTTCTAATAAACTTTTAAAACAAAAATCCTTTTTATACACAATTTGCGGTGTTTCCCCCACTACCTCCTTGTATTCATTATCCAGGCAACAAACCACTCTCCAGTTCCTTTTCACTATGCTAGTGAGCTCATGATAATCAGTATTGTAGGCTATTTGTATTCCCAAGTTTGCCAATGCTGTGTTGGCCCATTGGGAGGTGAACTTTGTATTAAATTCTGTATATAGGCATTGTTGGCTACTAGATGATTGACTTTTCCTTTGGAAGGACAGCTTGGATAAACTTGAGTTTTTTTTAAGTATCTTAATAACACTACTACTTTTTTAAAATTCATGTGTAATATTCAACAGGATGAGGTGAATTTTTTTAGATATTACCACCAGGAAGAATCTTGAAGAAAAGGTTTTTGAATCAAATATATTTAGGAAGCCTACCTATTCTAACACCCTCCATTTTAGCAGTATGTATCCATTCATCAAAAAAAGTCCTTAGTCAAAGGCCAATATGTCCGTTTGGCAAGGATGATTTCAGAGGATGCTGATTTTGGAAGAGAATGTGAGGTACTTAAATCTATGCTCATGATGAGGGGATACCCTAAGGAGTTTGTGTTAGATATCCTTGGTGAAGTTTGTGCTAAAAGGCCACAGGACACTTTAATCCCCTTTTAAAAGGTGGGAACCTTAATAGTACATCAAAAAGGTGGGGAAGGGGGTGGTTTTGACAGAACAATGGTACTTACCTACAATACTGATTTTCATGAGTCCACTAGCATAGTGAAAAGGAACTGCTGAGCATTTTGTCTGGGTAATGAATACAAGGAGGAAGTGGGGGAAACACTGTGAACTGTATATAAAAGGAATTTTTGTTTTAAAAGTTTATTAGAAAGAGGTCCATCTGGAAGGAACGAGGGTTACATGAGGAAATGTGGCCATTGTAGGCAATGTTCTTTTATTACAGAAGGTGATGTCTTTTTTGTAGATGGTTTTGGAAGATTGAGACTTAGAAAAAAAGTGGTCTTATAGCAGCAAAGGTGTGGTTTATTTAGCTTTGTGTCAGGGCAGGGGTGCCATGCATTCTATGTTTGTAAAACTAAGTTAAGCGTAAGAAAGAGAATTTACCAACATGTTTATGATATTGCAAAAGGGGATGAGCAGAATGCACTATTTAAGCATACAAATATAATCCACAACATGAGTTTAGATTTGCTGCTATAGACCAAGTAGATCTTGATGAAAGAGGGAGTCCCTGTGATGAGTTTCTTGAGTTCATGGAACTCAAATGGCAGTTGAAACTCAATACAACAACTATTCCAGGTCTTAATGAAGCCTTTTCTAAAAGTAGCTTCCTGAAAGTGAAAGCAGCATATTTTTTATAATGAAGTAATTTCTGTAGGTGTTCAAATGTATGGTGTTTATTTTATTGATATACTATGTATATATTATAAGTCTTTTATGACTGTGTTTTTTACAACATACACATATATCGTTTTATATAAAAAGAGCACAGTATTTAGGTGTATATCTTTGTTAGTATTGATTTTAAGTAGAATGCAATTTAATAATTCTTGTGTAATCAGTGCAACTTGTTTGAGAGGGGAGGGGCTTTTAATTGAAGTAATTGTGTATTAGTATATAAATTTCATGGAGTGAGTGAGTATATTTATTCTGATGAAGTCCAGTGTTATGTATGGATGAAGGCACTAAATAAACAAGTTTGGTGGATTTAGCTTGGTTCGTGCTTTCCTTGGGTGTGTTCATAATGTACTTTATTGTATTTATTTGAAACATATCTCATTTTAAATAACAGATGGGCATGAATACTTTGACACCTTTCATGGATTATCTGCATGTATTTTTGAGATATTGGCCTCATAATTTTATTGTCTCGAGCTTCTGTAACCAAACTAAGGTCAATTTAATTTAATGCAAAGTATGCAAGATGCACTGAGATGCTGGAGTATAAAAGCTAAAACAACCATGGCACTGGCAATTATAACTAAACTTCATATATTTTGTAGTCACTCCATTGCTGTTGTTTGTGAGCTTTAGTCACCTTGATGTTTCTGTATAATATAATTCAAATAAGACTGTGAAATTTAATTTTGATAGTTTATCTTTATTATCTTTAGTGATAACATTTATTTCATGACTTTTAAATCAATTTCAGATAATAACAGTAATCTGACCTTAAATGTAGAACCTCAAGACCTACTTTTTTCACTCATACAGGCTATTGGTACTGCTGCATTGCAATGTACAGTATAATGATGTTTTGTTTTAAGTACATTGTTTATTCACTGAGATTATCAACAGCACATTCTATGTATAATTCAGGAACGTCATATGGTATAAGTTGCTGGTACATAAAGTTTGGCAGGCAAAGTCCTTGTACTTTCATATTTTGACAGCCAAAGCCAGTGGACCTCATATTCTGTACTCCCACCAAATACTTATACTGAAAAGTTGCACATCTCTGTCATTATATATATATTACACATGGGCAGCAGTCTGAAGACCCACTACACTGCTTACTCAAGACTGTTTGCCTTATAAGTTTAGTGGACTTTATTCCTAGAAAGCAGCAGCACAGATATCATCCCTCTGTGTGCAAAAGGGATACTGACAGGGCATACATCATATGTCAGAAAGCTGCATTACAGCAGATGAGGGATTGTCAATATCCCATCCCTGAAGTAATACATTTTGTTCATGTCACATTGTACAGCTTGCAAAAAACACCATTACAGTACACTGCAGTATAGCAAGGCATACTATTTTAAGGCAGTCAGACGTTATTCTCTCAGCTGCATATTATGAAGTTATGTAAAATATTTCTTTGGAAAAAGTACTTAAGAACATTTATATACTATCCATGAAGATACTTCAATGAAGTACCAAACCACAGTCACCACTAGGGAAGTAGCTATAAGCTATCCTGAGACATTCTAACAATTTGCTGCTAGTACAGTGTGCCAGGTTTATTCATGTGTTAGAAAACTGCATCATAGCATTAGTCATGTAAACAAACACATGTAATAGCAACAAAATAATTACAATATACCATGGTGCTAAAGGAATGTCATCCTGATATTGTTAGAAAATAGCAATCTAAAATGCTTTAAAGTCACTGGTCAAGCCTCAGAAGCATTGTGTCAAAAATGTTCATAAAAATATCAAGAACAAACAACAGAGTATCTTTACATAGTCAAATCATTCCATTGTGAAGTCCCTTAGTAGTTTGGTAATCGGGTCTTTCAATAAATTACCACATTTGACAACTATTTTGGCACAGATTAAAACAGTTATCACATCCAACAGTTCATTTATCAGCTGTGAAAAATATCTGACAAATGCCATGGGATGACATTTCTTTTGACAGTTTTTAAAATAAAAGTCAAACCAAAGTAGTTAAAAATACATATTAGCCAGCAGTTTATAGTCATTTTATACAGATTTTACTTACATGCATTTTCTCTGTTGTTATAAGGTACAATGCAAAATATCACAACTCCGTTATGATCTCCCCCAGTCACAGCTCCAGTAAAAAAAGCACAGTTTGGGAAAATTTATTACCACAAATTCAAGTTAGGGTTTATGCAAGTGCTCACAACTAAGCAATGCTATAAATAGCATGTAAGGACTGAAACAAGTTTAAAATAAAAGTCAGCAAACAATAAAACCATGACTAAATAATAATAATAATAATAATAATAATTACAATAGCTGTAAAATGGATTGGAAAAATACGTACAGTAACAGTACTAACCATTGGATATGGATACCAGTAAGGCTAACGCTCAACAGCAGCTAGCTGTAGAATAAATCCAAAAAGTCTTAAGGGAATGTTTAAAGTTACTTAATATGGAGTGAGTATTCCAGCAGACATCTGGGCTACAGGTTCCAAAAGTGAGACCTTTGATATATATGCCAGAAGAGTCAAGCCCTACATCTTAAAGTACTAGCAGCCCCTTGATGGCTGAGCAAGTAGTTTAAAGCAGGCAATAGCATTTCAGAAAATCTTGCAGATGAGAGACCTTAGTCATACAGAGAAGGACATACCATGTTTAGACCTTTAAATTGTATGTGCTCATGAACAGAGAGCCAATGGAACTAACACAGGACTGTTTCAACAGGTTGGTAACAACATATTCCAGTATGTAGCCAGGTTACATAATTTGGAACTAGCTAAAGGCAGTCAAGTTCACAATCAGGAAGCCCTACATACAAAACATTTCATAGTCCATTTTGAAGGATTCCATTTGATAGACCACTACAAGGAAATACTGTTGACAGAAAACTGAATGCTAATGATTATGTTTCAGCTGTGGTGAAATTTTCCTGCTTCTAAGATGAATGCAAGAGAATTTCAGCACAGCTAAAGCACGGTCAATAACAGCCAGTTTGCTATCAACAATAATGCCAAAACGGCATACTTTCCTAGCTGGTGTTTGTAGTAGATACTGCTTGAGATAGCATTAGGAATGAATCCTTCAGAGCAGCAATGGCCAAGATCTTTGAGGTATTCAGCTTCAGATGACTAATTACCATCCAGTCATGGATCCACTCCATGTCATCAGCCAAACTGTTAATGCCAAACATTAGGATTGGGATTCAGAGGTGATTATTGCAGTGTGCTGCTCATATTAGCATGGGTAGCTGCAGTGTATAGAGTGTGGATAACCCTAAGATGTGGGTACCACAGCTGTGCAAGGGCCATAATAGTTCACTATACAGTGCATGCTGATGAGTGCATAATTACATGAAAATGAGAAACCCCATGTAAATAAGCCAGATGAAGTATGTGACACCGAACGGCAAAGTGATTCTGAAATATATTAAATGGCAGCGTTCTGTAGGGATGCATGTCTATGTTAAGTGTTAAGATTTGTAATGTATCATGGGAGCTATGCTAGTAATATCAGCAGAAGTTGCATGGCAGTCATTTGTTGGGAGCCACTGGCCACAATTTTTTTTGGTTGCTGCCATCTACTCCAACAGAGGAAGAACAGACTGTACCTGGCAAATGATCAGTTTACAGAACAACAGACTGAGGGCATTTTCTGAGTGAACAAGAATATTGTAAGGATTCTAATTGCTTTCGCTCAGACAAATTCTGAGCTTTATCAAGTGACACCATGCTGTTAAATCAAAGTCCAAACATAAAACTGAGATTTATGGTACTGGAACAAGTTGAGCCTGATGCCAGGGGGGTGATTGGGAATCAACTACTTTAGTTTGATATTTATATAATTATTTATGACAAGTATCAATGGTATATCACACAAAGTTTATGTTAAGGAATGACCTATAGTTTAATCAAGATACACCTAGCAGGGCTGTCAATATCACAATTATGTGAACAGCAGTTGGTATGTCAAGTCATTCCATCTTATTTCAATTTTCAAAAGAAGTGCAGATTTTAAGTTAAAACAATGTTTTGTTTATTTTATGTTTTTAACATTTTTAGCAGTAATAGATGCATTAATGCATTATTTTAAGCATACTTTACCACTAGTTTTATACATTTTGTTTTAATGGAATTTTTAAATATGTGCAGTCTCTTTAAAATGTCAATTGGCAGTGCTTCCTAATTAATTTAGGATTCTCAAGGTATATAAGACACCTGATTTAACAGCATGGTGTCACTTGATATTATTCTGTGGTTCTGAATAAAGGAATTATTTGAATTCGTTTGGTGCCTACCTGGATTTATTGAATCTGCTTTGGTGAACTTACAACGAACTGTTCCATCTCCTGACTGTGTGTGCATTTACTTCCTGGTTTGGTTCTTTGCTGTTTAAAGGATTCTAATTGAACTTTCACTCCCAAAAAAAAAAGACTGAAGAGAGATCCGTAGAATGTCGTTTTTTTGTGAACATAAAATTATCATTATTATTAACCATCTTAACTACCGGGACTTTCCAGTCATTTGCACAGGAAATGTTAGGAACACTACAGGCATCAGACTTATGAATCCTTAACTAGTTCCATGTTATGATGCTAAAACATGTGGAAGAGCACACCGGTTTCTCCAGGAGATTAGAGATAAGAACCAACATTGCAGTTTTTTATGATATAGCTAATTTCCCTTAGGTCATGAGAGCTACAGATTCCACTCATGGTGTTATAAAGACACAATATGGTCCAGAGGGCTTAGGATACATTAACAGTAAGGTCTTCCACTCTCTAAACTGCCAGGTGGTCTATAATGTCCAGGGCAGTAATTATAATGTGCCGATGAGTCAGCTGAGCAGTTCATGTGATTCATATATTTGGCACACGGCACATGTACAAACTATATTAAAAGTTCCTGTACTTCAAATACCCACAGAGAGAGTTGGTCTGTAGATGCACATGCATATTAGACTAACAGGTCTATACTCACAGTTGCTACTCAAGCAGGGAACAAAACATAAGTAATATGTATTGTGTTTTTAGGCTGTGACATGTATCCTTTGGAGCCCTGGTTGACGATCCTGATAAACAAATTCCACATCATGTAGAAACTAGTTTATAACACAGCTCATGTGGCAGTGTGAAATTAAGTGGCACATGTAGTCAATCTGCTTAGACATTCCCAGTGCCTAGACATCTCATAGGGGCATTGAAATACAGTTCAGACATATGTATCAAGATTGTTATTGTGCATGCCTTGTCACATAACATAGTGTTGTGCAAACAAATGGAACAGGAGGTGAACGTCATGGCAGTACTTGCCATACCAGCCACAGCAGTAGCAGTAGAAAGTCAGGGTATAGAGTCAGGATAGGAACACAGAGCAAAAGTATAGCAGATATAGGTTGCAGTACATTGCAGCACTGACAAAGATGCAGTGTCTGATCTACAACCATGGGATGTGATACAGATAACAGAATAAAACAATGTATGTAGTGTCACACCTACACTATGCAAGGCAGTGCAAGGACAAGAGACAATGTATATCAGATATCACCATATCCTCACATGTTATGGGGTGGGCAGGACACAGTCATCATCACTTGTACAGCTGGGGAGACACAGTTATAGGTGACAGCAACAGTATAGTATGAGATAGGATCATAGGATGTGAGCAAAATAGCCCTATATTGTGGGAGGTTGTGGGAAGTCAGGGATACCATCTTCCAGTGGAAAACTTGTGCTGCACCGGACAACCACTTGTGGTGTCCGCACTGCTGGCTTCTGACCTGAGCATTCACTGCAGTTGTGACAAGGAAGGGGTAGAACTATTGAACCATGCACCTGTATCCTGATGGGAAGTCCTCTGTGTTGAGCCTAATGAGCACTGTTGTCTATAACTTGGACAATACCCATTGCCAGGGGTGGCAGGCCATGTGCCCCAAGTCACAATGGAACTTTTTCAACACTGGTCTATGTAATCTGACTTGGGATGGCTTGTGGCCACCATCTCACAGCTGGATATTTCCTTGGGCCATCATATGGTTTATCTTGCTATTGTTTCTGAGGTACTTTAACAGGCAGGACTCCTTCCTTAACTCTGGAAAATGTCATCATTACAGATATTTCACTTGAATTTGGCAATTTCAGAGTTGTATGGTTGTAGACAGTGTTGTACAAAATGGTGCAAACACTTATTGTTAGCAAAGACCTGTTAACATGAAGTTTATTAGTCCAAGGTCTGTGAATTGCTGCCACTGCACATTGTACTATGCAAATACCAGCTTGAGCCATGCACATCACAATGAACATGTACCATGTGAACTGTATTTTCATGCATTTGGCACATATATAACCATAGTTCCATGGTGCAGCACTATAACTATGTTGTGGTGCTTCTGTGCAGCACTACTATAAATGAAACATGACTCAGAAATGAGGGTCACCATTTTCATCCTTTAGCAGACCTGTGTGAGTGGCTATGGCTATTTCTGGCACTGAGGAATGTATGCTTCCAATCTGGTGTGCCAGGGAGCGCAGGGTTTCCTGTTCTTCCTGGAAAGAATCTTCAGGGAGTATCTGCTGGTCATTTATGATGGCCCACTGTGGAATGTCAATGCCTGGCATGAACTGTAGAGCTGTAATGCAGTTACCAAATCTACTGAAATCAGCAATTCACTTGTGCAATGCTGCCATTGTTAAAGTGGCCTGAAGTGTTGCCACTGTGACCTGCTTCAGCGATGAAAGGAACAGCATCAGAAGAGTGAGTCAAAAATATAATGTAACCATTGTTTAAATATCATTGTCTTTTATCTTAACTGTCATGGATACATACTGAAAACCATGTACTTTATTTCCAGTGGAAGAGGACAAGAAACTGAAAATGGCTGGCTGCTGTGGAAGGTGTGAGGGCCTCTCCATGGAGCAGAATATTACATGATGTGTGGTAGTCCACATGAGATCTGCACTAATGAAATTCTCATACATGCATCTGATCTTTTCCAAGTCTGTCATTTTTCTGCAAATCCAGTTGTGAAGGGGAATGAATATCAGGATCAGTCCAGACAGCTCAATTCTCTGTCAGCTCTTGAATCAGACACTAGGTTGGCATTGGCCAAAAGATCTTCCTCTCAGTAGGGAGGCAATGTCTTCCATGCTAGAGATGACCATCAGGGCTCATTGGTTCCCTTTGTGTCTGCCATTCAATGGGGGATGAGCTGTCTTCTGCGGAATATGGTCAGGAGGTCTCCTGGTGTGAGGTGTGGGTACAAGAGCTCTTAACTTTTACCAACAGAATTTGGAACAAAGTAAAAAATAACTAAGGAAAGACCCCAAATTATCCCCATCTTAAATGTTGGCACTGTTATCTTAGAAATTCTCAAACTGATGTTCAATGTTAGAAAGAAAGGAACAAAACCATTGATAAACATTTGGGGGTGGGCATACAAAATAGGGACAGTTGAGAGATCTTGTCAGTGCTGGTTAGAGATGTGCTGGAAGCCAAACACCCACTTAGGAAACTCCCAGCACCTTCTGATGTGGCTGATCGAGTCAACTGACTGTCAGCCCCAACCACTGGCTCTCTGAAGGAGCAAGCAGTCCAAACCCTCAGCCATGTAGGTGAGTGATGCCTGGGTTAGTTGCTTTTAGGGGTAGACTGGTAGCAAATCATGCTAATAACCACTATATTCCCATCCTGGTATGCCCCCTCCCTACTGTGTAATTCTTCATTCTTTGTTGTTGTCCAGCTCTCCCTATGACCAATTGTCCTTCTGTATGCATATGCCCATCTGCATGCTTTACCCAACTTTTATGTGTATACAAGCCTTGACTGTCTGTGTCTGACTCTGTGCCTGTGTTTTATGTTTACATCTCTGTCCCTGCTACCTGACCTTCTGCCCTTATCATAGTCCTAGCCATCCCTCAGTATATTCCATATTTGACTTTCTTTTTAAACTTATATAGGGCTCTCCCTCCAAAAAAAATTATCTTCTTTCTGTCAGCCTTTCATACCTTATAGGTACCCTACTTCATTTACCTCTATTTGCTGTTCTCGCCTTTCCTACTTTTCTATTACCCCCACTAGTTTAAAATCTGAACAGAACTGCTATTCTTCTGGGCACACCTGCAAAGATCTTCCTCTTGGCTCCATTGCTTAGCTGTGCTGCCCTTTTTCTGCTGGTTGGGTGCTAGCTACAGTTGCACATTGCTACACTGCATATGTGCATGCTCATTGACTACATCGGTCACATTGGCAACGTGCTGCTTTATAGTATTGCTTGTGTCATACTGCAGCCTAGCACTGTCTATCCTGTTATCTCTGCATCTCTATTTATATGTGAGGTCCTTTGTCCAGTAATCAGGTACTGTCCACTGCTTAATACATGCCTAAATAACTTTGCAGCATTTGTGCAGCAATCTCCTTGAATATCAGTGCTGTGTGGCCATACAGTGCTCAGATATGAATTCCTGCCTGATTCCTGCAGGAAGCAGAGCTGTATTAGTATGTCTTGGCCAAGAATGAAACCCTGCAGTGTATAACACATAACTTGCTAGAAAGCACAGACGTTCATCCAAATTCCACTCTCTCTGGACAAGTAGGAGACAAACCAATCTGGAACTACAGCAGTGGTGTCACAGGAAGAATGAAGTGCTCAAATAAGATCCCAAAATCTATCATAAACAAATGAGAGTTCCAAGTGCACCAAAATGGAACTATGAGGAGATCATCAAAGGCTCTAATAAGGTTTGTTTCATTGGCATGTCTTGAGAAAAAGTCATACCAGAAGGGATCATAAATGTTATTTTCTTGTAAATAAAGAAACCCTCTTTAGATAAATCATACTCTCTAACAAAAAAAGGGAAGTGGGACTAGACAAAAGGGTACTGCTATGAAAGATTCTGTTTATCTGCAGATAAAAATATATGCTGCGTATCCATTACTGTAAAGTGCAATACAAAATGACACATCTCCATTCTGACACCCCTCAAGTCAGAGAAATAGCGGGTTTCTCAGAGTGCAGCTTACAGAATGTTGTTTTTTGAATTACTTTAATATACACATGCATTAATGTACACACACAAAACTTGCACAGACACAGCCATATACATGAAGACACACACTCACAAAAATATTCTCACATACATATCCATACATGCACACAGATATATGGATATGCATTTTTGCAATTAGATACACGTGCAATATTATCTGACAATGTCTAAAAGTACAATATGTGAAATATTCTATTATAAATAAACATAATTAAAAATACCAAGAAAGAAATACATGCTTTAAAAAGCAACTATAAAAACTCAGCCACCCAATGTGGTGGACATTATAGGGAAATAATGGACCTTATTAGATAGAAAGACAATCAGTCTTTGTCATCAGTCCTCATAGCACCTCTGTATGGTCTCTTATGCAAGCAATACTGCCAGACATTAGTATGTCTCGGCCAAGAATAAAACCCTGCAGTGTATAACACATAACTTGCTAGAAAGCACAGACGTTCATACAAATTCCACTCTCTCTGGACAACAAGGGTGTTATTTACACAATAGCACACCCTGGAGGGTGTTATTACACTTACAGAATGGGTTATTTATTAAATTTTGTATTTCATTTTTTTATTACTATGTATTTTTTTTATTTTGATGTAAAATAGTTCCGCCACCTAATGTTTCAGACTTGCTCTTGTATGTATAGTTATTGAAGGAAGTATTTTCCATCCAAATTATAAATTGTATAAGTATTTAAGGCACACACACATGCACACACACATACACACTTACAGCAATTACAATCAATTTCATTTACAGAGCCATGCATCCAAAATGTCTAATATAAAAAAAACCAAATCATATAAAGCAACTTATTGCATCTCTCTGTCTCCTCCCCCTACTCCCAAAGCTAAAGACTTTACTGTTCCTGATTTTTCCCATAGTGCTGCTCTGTGTGATTATTTCCTTGTAAATTACTGAGGAGTAAAGCTGGTCAGTAATGCCAGAGATGGTGGCCATGGTGGTGCAGTGGTTAGAATTCTCACCTCACAGCAAGAGGTTCTTCTGTTCAATTCTCAGCTGGAGTGCCTTCTGTGCAGAGTCTGCATGTCCTCCCTGTGGTCAAGTGATGTTTAAAGACATGCAGGTAGGTGTGTGTGTGAATGGGTGTGCCTTCTTTGAAGGTCAGGTGTTGGGCTGGCAACTTGGCACCCTTAAAAATCCACTGCCAATCATTAGCAGACCAGAGTTCCACTGTGGTGACCCCTAACTGGGAAAAGCTGAAAAACTAAGTAATGCCAGAGATGAAGAGTTTCGTACCTCTGTGCTGTTTTTTCTTTCTTTCACTTACATTTTCACACATGCAAGCACTTATACAAAAACAGACACATGCACGCATGCGCACACACACACACACACACACACACACACACACACACACACACACACACACATATGCTTCCTTTTTTTATTTACTTTTTGTTTAAATTTTACTCTTGCAGCAGTCCATGCAGGATGGCAATGCACAAGTTTCCCCATTCTCTATTTTACTGTAATGTTCACCCTGGCAGATATTGTTACCTATTTAAAAAACACACACACATTATAGAGAATGAGAAAGAAGCAATGTATTCCAGGTATTTTGATCACATTTATCAGAATGAAAGCAGTCCTGCCATCCATAGTTTACCAATTCAAATGTGTAGTTTTCAGACAGGTATTTTGCATTATTTTTTGATACTGAACTGCAGCTTTTGTGAAATGCTTGTGTCATGGAATCACAATGTTTTGCATTTAGTTTTACAAGCTTAATGTTTTTGTCTCAAATGAAATATATAGTAACTTGGCAAATGTAGCTACAGAGTGTACAAAATTGTTTTAACTATCTCTTATACTATTTACGGGAGTTTCACATGTACTTGTTTTTCACCTCTCACTCAATATTATATGGAAAAACTGGAAAGAAATCCCATTCCCTTATTCATAATCCAAGTAGAATTTAAATTAAAATTACATAGAAAAACCAAAGACAGGTCCAACCACATTAATTCGACAGAACTGCATGATACTGCGACATGCTGATAAAGATGTACAAGGGCAATCAGTTTTTGCTGTAACAGATGTCAAAGGCAAATTCTGCAAACTTTGGAAATGTCATTGGCATCCACAGATCAAAACTGTTAGCATGGTAATTTGTGCTTCACCAGAGGCATGATATAAGAAATAACATTTCAACAGCCATTTTGTGTGGACAGCTTTTCATCCTTTATCCTTTTAACTAATTATTATAAGTTGCAAGTGACTGCAGCTTAGTGGTAAGAGCAATTAATAGTCCAACCCCCACCTGCACCAATGGATTTGGACTTGCAGTTATATCAGTTCTGAACATCAGATACTGCTATATTTTTATATTGTGATGTTGTTCTACTGCAAATATGAATGAAGAGTGAAATGTCATACATTTGTATTTGTACTGCCTGGCCATTTCCTGAAAATTTCCATACAATACATAAGGCTGTATGCTTACAGTTCAAGATGAAACATTTATCCCTTAACCCCTTACTGTGAAAGGGATGTTCATTTTCAAACCTGAAAATTACAGTGGACACAACATTTCTAGTTTCACCACTGAAGCACATTAAATAATTAATGATACTGCTTCCAGCCAAAAAATGGAAAATGCTACTGTATTTGTAATTATACTGTTGAAACACAGCCAGTAAACCCAGATTACAGATGCAGGACAGTTGGAAGTGATAAACAGTTCAGAACAGATTTCTGAGGTACAATCAGCTACTGGGGGGAAAAAAGATGCTTAGGTACTTGCCAAGAACATTTTACATTTCTACTTACTTAGATAAAATATAGGATTTGACTCCAAATGGTATATACAATATTTCTGTAAAAAGTGCTTGTAAATGTTTTGCCGCTTTCCGAATAGAGGTGGAGGAGTCCAGTGTGTTTGTGTGCATGACAAATGGCTTAGACAACTCAGATAGAAATCAAAGAAACATATATAAATTGGGGAGTGTTATTTCATCTCCTTTGACCTTCTCCTGATTCACAGAGGGAGAATGTACACAGTTTCTCAGTGAATAGCAATAACTCATCTGGAATCATTCCTGCCACATCTTAAGAAAACTCTAGGTACACTGCTGAAGGCTGCAGGTTTAAATAAATGATTTTCTTCTTGCACCAAGGTCCAGGCCAAGTGCCTTTTTCTGTGAACTCCAGGGAAGCACAGCAAAGCTTCATGACCCCAGACAAGCCACGGGTTCTTAAATCTTCTATTTGTCAGGTTTTAAAGGACTAGGCCAGATTATTTTCTTCTAACACTAGTAAATCAGCAAATGCACAGCAAAGAGTTTCAGTGTTTCCAGTAAAATAATATCTAGACAGTAGCAGATATTATGAAAGTGTAAACCATATATGTATCTATATCAATACCTGTCTACACACACACACACACACACATATATATATATATATATATATATATATATTATATATATATATATATAAAGAGATAGCTATAGATATATGCACATACATAGAAATATAGATACTCATCTATATAGCTCTACCACACTCTCTCTCTCTGTATATATATATATATATATATATATATATATATATATATATAATGTGTGTGGGCGCGTGTGTTTATGGGTACACTGAATTTCTCTCTCTCTCTCTCTATATATATATATATATATATATATATATGTGTGTGTGTGTGTGTGTGTGTGTTTATGGGTATGCTGAATTTCATCGGAACCCCCAAACTGCACCAGAAAATATCAGCTATGCAAATGTCAAGACTCTACTACACATGCACTGAGCAACAATCTCATCACATGCAAAACATCAGTTAAAACATGTAATAAAACATCACTTTTTGCAGGGGGCAAGCTCCCTCCACTGCCTATGTGGGGAGCTGTGCTCTCACACTCCTGTTAATTATATATACTAACTCTGGGATCATACAACATAGGGGGAAGGGTATATTTCCTTACGTTGAGAATTGTGTAACCTAACAAACTTGTTAACATCTATGTAGTTTACTAAATTTTGTTGACTAAACAGATGTCGACCAGAGGGATTCAAAGAAAGAAATTACTAAAGTACTGTGAAAGATTAAAAGACAATAACATATGAATCTAACTTCTAAAACACTCTTATTTTATAGAACTTAAATGATAGGTTTATTTTGCAAAAAAAAAAAAAATGTAATGCCTGAGGTCACAATGAAACAAAAACATAACTGTTAAAGTACTGGATATAAACAACATAAACAAAAAGTCTCTGGTTCAGGCACACATTTAGAAAGCAAGGTGCCAGACTTTTCTTCATGCAAACTGTTCCTGGTAAAAACATATCTTCTCCAGAGCTGATACTCTGAGTCTTCAGTTCTCTTTTTAACAGTTCCAGTTCTTCTTTGCCTTCTGATTAGGGCTCTACAACCCCTGTTTTGTATACAAATCTTACTAACACCTTTACTTAATTGCCAGTGACACCTTGAATTCCCTTTAAAGAGATATCCATCAGAGAATGCAAGCACACTATAAGAGAATCTTCTTCTTCTTACGGCTTTTCCCAGTTAGGGGTCGCCACAGCAGATCACCTGTCCGCTCATAATTGGCAGTGGAGTTTTACAGTGTCGAGTTGCCAGCCCGGCACCCAACCTTCCACAGAAGGCACACACACACACTCACACACACCTAGGGCCAATTTAGAGTACCTTTCATAATCTTTATTGGTTAGAACCACCATGCTTTCTTGCATTTGACTTCCCCAACATTGATTTCAGGCACTTGGGGTGGTCTTAATACCATAGCCAGATGATTTGCATTATGGCAGATGGCATCAGTCCAGTGCTGAACCTTAAACTGCTTTTATAAAATGAGTACTTTATATCACAATTATTTTTTAAAGATATTCCTTACTTTTCTGTTTCAGTTATTTAATCAAGTCTTTCTCTTTCAGTGTACTTCTGCTGGTAAGCTAATGAGCAGAGACACTTTGGATACTGACAGTACAGATATATACACTCATGTACAGAGGGATAGGCATAGAACATACCTCTCAACCTCTTAGTGCAAGAATGCTTGACAAAGCCTAAAATAATGGGGGGACAAAGTTCCAAAATAGGTACAGAATTTAAATATTGTTCTTATAAACTTTGAAAAAATAGCGTACCAGGATTTGTGTTAGTATGCATTTTCTGAAGTATATGAAGTCTGAAATTCAAACATATGTCATTATTTAGTGACTTCAATCCTCAGTGAATTACAAGAAAAACACAAATTTTATGAGGAACAGACCAAAATATGAGACAAAAATCTGGACATTCTATGAAAGTCTGGATAGTTGAGAGGTATGGCACAGAGGCAATGATTACAATGAAATTGTTGTTACTGTTGAAATGGCTTTCCAGTAGTTGCCATGTAATTTTTTGACAGATTATTTCTTTTGTATTTTACGAGAATTAGAAAACAAATATTTTAGGAAATCAATGTTTTTCCCCATGTTGTCATACTGATATGTTAATTTTGTTGCATACTGTTTTGCAAAGATATTGGCACTAGACTTGCAATAATGAAAAATGATAGCCTTTTTTTTAATTGGTAGGCTAAACAGTTGATGTTAAATGTGTATTGGTTCTGCTTGTTCGAAACAGAGGATTAACTTACCACTTCAGGTCACCTGGGCAGTAAACATCAGAAGAGATAATAGGTGAAGAGAAACGGTAGCCATTCACCTTATTTTGAAATTTTGAATGCACATTTATCATGTGTGTCTACAGGTGTCCAGATTTTCACTCATTAGGAAATCTATTCATTTAGGACCTGTTGTGCTAAAAAAAAAGGGGGGGGCAACTATTACTTGTCTGGGAGTATTAGCCACCTTATTTTCTTATGCATTCAAACTGCAAAGCATTCCATTGTAATTTGAACTACATGTTCAGTACTCTGCATTCAGATTAACACAGTACACACACACACACACACACACACACACACACACACACACACACACACACACACACACACACACACACACACACAAATTCATGCAGACACACAAACATACTCATAATATATAAATATATATGCAGATAAAGAGAAAGGAGAAAGCTGCCCGATTCATGTGCAGAACTCTTGGAAAATCACACATGCAATTTTTTTTCTGCAGGTTCCAAAATGTTTACTTTTCCCTCAAAATCAGTAATTCTTTACATAATTTATAACATTATTTTTGATAAGAGAAGTCAAGAATTTAACAACTTGTTGCAGAATATGATAAATATTCAGTTTAGTCTAATGAAACAAGAGCCACAATAAGTCATTCTAAATTACTTATTTTATGTCTGGTTTCATCATTTTTGCTTGTGTAAGATTTTTTGATCACGTGAACCCTAAACATTTCAGTGGCAGGAACTGACCAAATGGTATGAGAATGACTGAAAATCTTTCCTTTCACCTTGGTGAGATTGTGACTTAAAGTTCCCCCCGATGAAATGTTTCATCCTGAATTTTAATTTAAATGTACACAAAGTATAGATGACTTTGCTGTTTACAACAAAGGAGATGAGTTACATGATTCCATGCAAGAAAAACATTTTATATAGCCCACCTAATCATGAAGGGATTCACATCTAGATCAGGGGAGGTCATCGTACCTCTTTACTCATCCCTCATCAGGCCCATAATTGAGTACAATGCCCCTTTTGGGATGTACCTTACCAGACACCTGCAGCAACTGGAAAGACCCCAAAAGTACCTCACCAAGAGGATCAAAGGGCTCAAACAGATGCCATATGCTGCCCGGTTAAAGAAACTTCAGCTCTACTCAGTGGCATACCACCTGCTCAGAGGCGATCTGTGCCTGACGTATAAAGCCATGTCCAACCCGGAATTAATGGACATGCTGCACCTCAGAAAATCCAAATCCCATCGAGCTACGCGCTCGAGAGACTTGAACCTCAGCACTGAAATAAATAGGACATGCTGGAGGGACAGATTCATAACCCAGAGGCTCCCTTCACTCTGGAATAAAATCCCAGTCCAGGTTAGGCAGAGTCCCACATTGACTCTCTTCAAGAGGAATCTTGATGAGTGGATGGGAGATTGTAGGTGTACCCCGGCTATCACTTCTGTGTCACTGTTAGACAGAGGCACAGTATACTAACCTCAAAAAAAGGCATAGCAAAATTAATTTAAAATGGGTGGCGAAAGCCAAACACACTCTGGCTAGGCTTATAAATGCCCTAGGGCAGATAGCCTAGTATGAACATATGAACCTATGAACCTATTATAAGTGACCTTACAGCATGTTTATAAAACACAAAGAAGCACCCATTAATCTTTAGAAGGCTCTGTTTTCATGAAAATGGTGTTCTTATGTTTTTTGGCAATTTATATTCCTTGCATTAAAAGGGTTTTTGAATTAAATTTTACTTTTGATTGTATTCCTGGAGGGGATGGACAACAGCTCATTAAACCATTTAAAAACACATTTTCAGCAAAACAGATAAAGGTAATTAGGCTTTCACACTGATCTACTGATGATGGTGTGCATGCATTAATGAATGCATAATAGGTAATTATTGAACTACCTATGATGTTTAGCAGCTTGAACATGTATCAAGTAATGGTTAATCTGCAGTGTATTTAGGAAAATCTCAGACTTAAAGCACATACACATGGAATCACATCTGTACAGTGAACCATGTGATAAATATAGACTGCAGTATATAATCTAAAGAACTATTAGAGAATATTGGGGTTGGATGCTAAAGCCCACAATTTTCTCACAGTTTTTACAAAATATTTCTACACTTTTTGATAATATTGTCCACGATTTCCTGCTTGCCCTGGTTATGTGGTATAAACAGAAGTAGAAGTAACAAAGCTGTAACTATGGTAGGGCAAAGAGATGTACACGGAAGTGCAATCAGCAGGTGCCAATGGTGCAGGAGCCCATTATCAGCATTGATTTATGAAGCTGTGACGGTATCAGTGTTTCATAAATGAATGATGATAATGCATTTGCTGTTGAGCATGAAGCGTTAATTTGTTCAGCCTGTATTACATTAAATGTAGCAAGCAGCTTGCTACAGGATATTTTTCTATTCTTTTTTTTTTTTGTGCTCCTCAGCTTTGAGTTGTGATGATGCCAGTTTGTGGAACTGTATGGTGTATCAGATGACCTTTCTGCAGTCTGAGAAGAACTGCTAAAAATAAGCTTGTACAATTATCAACCTGATAGAAAAGTCTTATTAATCAAACTGGTCACAATGCAAGCCTTAGTTTGAAAGCATAGTTCATGGATTGCAAATGAATTCATTAGAGTTACTAAGGTGATAGACATGCTCACTGTCAATATAGTCCTCTAATATTCTTGTAATAAGAGAAATGGAGTACTGCAATGGAATAAAAATAGAGAAACAGAGGAGAAGCAAAACTTGTGAAAATTATAATAGTGGTTATTTTCTGTAAATGAGGCTACATATAAAATGTATTCATCTTATTAACATGGCAGGTTGTATGGGTGACCACAGTGGTGCAGCGGTTAGCTTTGCCACCTCACAGCAAGAGGTTCTCTGGTTTGATTCTCATCTGGGGTGCCTTTTGTGCAGAGTCTGCATATCCTCCCTGTGGTCGTGTGGGTTTCCTCTGGGTGCCCCAGTTTCCTCCACCATCCCAAAGACATGCTGTAGGTGGATTGGACATTCTAAATTGGCCCTAGGCATGTGTACGTGTGTGTGCCTTCTGTGGTAGGTTGGGTGCTGGGCTGGCAACTCAACACCGTAAAACTCCACTGCCAATCATGAGCATACAGATGATCCGCTGTGGCGACACCTAACTGGGAAAAGCTAGAAGAAGAAGAATTAACATGACAGGTTGTGCTACTACAAAACAAAATGCATTTTTAATTGAATGAGCTTTACTTTCCCAAACTAGTCATAGCTAGTTAAGTCTGATAAAGGGAGGTGGGCATGGCAAATCAATTAAGCTGGGTACTAGAAGTTACTCATAATTCCTTGCTTGCAGCCAATCAGAGCCCTATACTTTATTTAGCATTAGCTGCAGTAAGAACAATGATCCCTTTTTTTAGGCACTAGCTGATATGCTTACCCTTACAGATATATATTTATCGATGTCTGACTAGGCCTTGCAAAAAGCTAAATAAACCAGATGATACATGGATATTTGCTTGACCCACTGATGGTCAAATAGGGAGGTTTTAGGACTCTTTTGTTTTAAAATAATCTTTTTTCAGTGAAATGCTGTTACTTTTCAGAAAAGACTGCCACTGTCTGGGGTTTTTTCTTGACTACCAGTTTATTATAATGCCCCAGCATTTAGTGGATATGACCGATAACTCTGTTATATCATACTGTGTTTCTTGTATTTATTTAAGGTACTGTTGTTTTTTTGGTAGTGTGCCTGAAATCAGTTGATCTTTAGCAACTTGGATGTCAGATAACCGTAAGTAGAAGCAGAAAAATGCTGACGACGCACATCGCAGAATAATTACTAACTCACACTTCAAAGGTTCTGCAGTCATCACTAGTCATGTGACAAGTACTATATCAGAGAGTAAAGAAAATTAGGAAAATTGTGAATGCCTCAATGATACAACTGGAGAAGCCAATATGAGCAACTCAAAAGGGAGCTAAGGAAAGTAAGGGAAATATATAAAGAAAAACAATAAGAAAGAAAGTAACACAGAGGTCCGGAAATGTTCTAGAAAAACCTGAATTCATAGACAGATGACATGTATGCATTAAAAGGTTTTACAGGAGTCAAATATTCAGTTAAGAAGAAAAAAGAGGAAAAAAAATGTGTGTTTCCCTTTTAGCTCGAGATTTGAGAATGGACTTTGTCATAATGAAAGCAGTTAGCATTAAGTATCCATAGCAAGAATGGCACATTTCAGTCCCAACAGTATGCTTGCATCTCACTGTTACAAGAGTAGTTTAAAGAGTAACAATTTTTAGTTGAGTATGCCCAGCAGACCTTCCTCCACCAGAGATGCTTACATAATTAAGCGTAAGACTGGTAACTGGTCTTCTTCTCAAAGGAAGGCAGATATCACAGACTTCTCTTTTATAGATAGAGACTTCCACAGACGACTTCTCAAGCCATTATATTCCCATTTGAGGTCATATCTCATAAAGACTGCTGTCAGACTCGACACCAAGAGAATCCAAAAAGGATAGTGCAACTCTGTCATCCCAGATCAGACAACACTCTCTGACGCCAAACACTATTAAATCTTAATGACAGCACAAGCTAGTGATGATTTGTCTTGGAAAGTATGATGAACAGGCTAGTGGAAATTCATAACATTAAAATAAGCACAGCTAAAAATGTTTCTTGCAAGAAATATAGTTCCAGTAAAATAAACCCTTGGTCTATATTGATATTACTTAATCATGCATATAAATTTAAGTATATCTTGCCTACATCTCTGCCAGTTACATCTTGCCCTCTATATAACATAGTGGACACCATTTTTTGACATTCCAAACCAAGGAAGCATCTTCTATCTCTATGCATTATTCTAGGAGTTTTATAAACCCAAAGGCATACACATAGGTGCATGTGAGGTATTAAGTACTATAGTTATCAGGGTTCTGCAAATCAATGCTGACAAAAAGCAGTTTCTGTCATTAAGACCATGTCAGTAATGCATGCTACACAAATACAACTGTAGTATTTATATACATAAAGATCCGTAATATGCTTCAGGTAAATAACTAACTTTGTGACAAAGGCTACATGCTGTATCATCTGCAAACAATTTTATATCTATATCTATGTATATGTATACATTTCCTTCCATTTTATATGTCTGACAGATGTCCATGTATGTGGATGCTTCAACACTGCAGTTGCAAGTGCTGTATGGTAACTGACAAGGATGTGCTACTATGGGGAGTATAGACACTAGATGTTTTATTTCTGAGATGCATCAGTCTATGAGTTCCCATTTCCATGAGATCCCTGCAATCTGGCATGCTGCCAATCTTTGAATTGTGTTATGTCATGTGTTTCTGTGTTGGTGTAACATTGCATGGATGTGTTCACTTTCATATTTTTTACCCATTTTTGCCCTTCTGCCTACCAGTCATCAACATCTTCTCGAACAATGGATGTAGTCATTCCCCAACACAGGGGTGCAAGTTGGCCGGGAGTGGGCATCATTCAGACCACCATCAGGAGTGTTTGACTTTTTACTTGCTACTCCTTCGCCTAACTCCATTCACAAACTCGGCAAAGCACTAAACGAGGTCATGCCACAAGGAGACCATAGAGGTTGGTGCCCCACTTTTGCACGGGGCATTAACTCCAAGTATCCCAGTCCCCAGGAAGCACATATGGTGTTTTTCCTGTTCTCCACTAGGGAAATCACACCAACTCCATGTGCCCTTGAGTGCATGCAACCATCCCTATCCCACTACTCATCCCCCTCCCTGCCTGCCTTCAGCAGTATCGGTGCTGCTAACTGAATTCCAGTCACCTGGGTCTCAGTAAGGACTCTATCCATCCCTCTGTGCCAGGCAATTAGGATCATCTGCTTTCATAGTTACTGTGCTCTTCATTTGCATATCCCAGTATTCCATTACCTGGACTGAAATGCTGCTTGTTTTGCTCTGGACAAGTACTCCCTTATCACTGTGCAGTGCCACAAAACTGTGTAAGCACTGTACAGATGTGTAGTGCATCTTGGTGGATCCTTGATGCTGTCTAAATATTAGGTGTGCCTTTTTCTTTCTTTATTTTCCAAAATCTGTAGTTTTCAGAAAGGGACTGGTTCATCAGAAGTGCAATTACTGAATGAAAAGACATTTGTGTTTGAGTTTCCTTTTATTTTGGTACTGGAAGACTGTTATTTTTCATTCCCTCTATTGTAAAAAAATTCTGGAATGGATGAGATCTGGATGAAATGTTATCTAGTTTTCTGTATGATATATTTAAGAAAATTATCCTAAATCTCTCAAGATACAGATTACAGTCACATCAGATTTTTGCCTTCTGGGGGTCTGTATGTATGCGCATAGGGCATTGAATTCAAGTGTATGACAAGTGTGCCATCTTTGCAGCTTTATACTGCATTTTGAGATTTCTGTTAGCATTAAAGTGAGAGCTAATACAATAGTACAGGCACTATATTTGTTTCATTGAACTACAACTGCAGAGATGAGAGACAAAATCAGAATAAATTGACAAGTCACGGTCTTCAATATTACTTATCTATTATGAGAAATGGAAGTTGCAAAATGCCCTCTTAAAATCACTGAAAGAAAATGAGGAAAAAATCAATGCAAAATTAAGAAAGCGGATCATTTACCTGAATAATGTAACATCCTATGTGTCTGTTATTCTAAGAAAGCTACGCTTGAATTATTAGATTCATTGTGTAGCTTTTGTAGTTTCATACATCTGGATCAATACAGACAAAAATTAATAAAAAAAGATGAAATTGTTTCCGTGCTATTTCAGTGTGCCATATGCAGAAGTCACTGTGCTGATGTGCTAGCTACACAGGTATCCATGCAGTTTCCCTAATACATGTCTGACACCTAATATCATGAAATTAACTCAAGTCAATTCACTTACAAGCCTCTATAATACCATAAGGGCTATAAATCTTGGTAGGCAAGTTGTGCAGCTGGAGAAAAAGTGCAAACAGTGGAGGACGGTAGGAGAAAAGACATTTCAGCATCTAGCAGAATGCCTGCTTTTTTGATGAGGATGGCTATAGGTGTATTTTCCACATGCTATGTATGATCTTAAGGTCTGTTAATTAATTTTACACACACACACACACACACACACACACACACACACACACCCATGTGTGTGTGTGTGTGTGTGTGTGTGTGTGTGTGTGTGTGTGTGTGTGTGTGTGTGTGTGTGTGTAAACAGAGAGACAGGGAAAGAGAGAGAGAAGTCTTCAAGCTGTCTAACATGCCTCCTGTTTTGCTGCAATGTTTGCATATAATGTTATGATTTGAAACATGGGAACATGGAAAGAGTAAATTTAATCCAAAAAACTACTCACAGCTGAAAAAAAACTGAAGTAGTAATTCATTTATATACCTCCTGGTGACAACATTCCCCTACTTGAACATATTCTCTCCTGGCTTACACAGCACATGCATAACGAAATCACTCTTCTAAGGAATGTCAGTATAAATTGGCTATCGCTCTGCTCACCAAACTCTACCTTATGTATTAAATTGCATGGTTTTACTAAACTTACCTCTACACCCACCCATCCTAATAAATCTCACAACTCTGGCTCACTTATTGAATGGATGGTATTCTCAGACCCAAATAAATATCACAACCCCGAAACTTTACCAAACTCCCTAAGTGATCACTCCCCAATAAAAGTTGTAAGATTCTCTCCACAGTTCTCTACATCACATTGATATATCAAATGTCACAAACTATCAAACTTTTACCCAGAAACCTTTAATACCCTCCTCAACAAAATAAACAGGTCTTTTCTTACCCAGCTCCCTCTATATGAAGTTTTACACTCTTTCAACTCAAACTTCCTGAATATTCTTAACTCATTGGCACCCCTGTGCACAGTATATGTCAAAGCTGACATACCCCTTTGGTTAACTAATGCTACCTGCACCTTGATGAAAACAAGAGATATAATGTGGGAAGCCTGGGTAAAGACTAAGCTCCCCATCCACTTACAAAAATATAAAGAACTCAGAAACCTTACTAAAAAAGTATCAATTAAGACAAAAAAGATTTTTACAATAACCCACCTTCTACACAAAGGTCAAAACCCAAGAAATTCTGGGACTCAATAAATCAAATATTACATCCTGGGAACCCCTCATCTCCTAATCCCTGCCCAACAAACACACCCTTAGAAACAGCTTCAAACTTCAATTCCTACTTCATTGAATCCATTAGTAAGTTGATAAGTCCTGTTCCCTCTAATTCTAGCACTACAAATCCACTTGACCCCTCCTTTAGACAGAATTCTATTAACAAATTCTCCCTTAAACCAATTCCTACCAGCTGCATTAAATCTCTAGTTCTCAAACTGAAAACGTGTTCTAGATCTGCTGACAATATACCTCCCTACTTTCTTCAGATACCAGCTATCTCTTTAGCCCTCCCAGTCCCTATACTCATACACCACTCTATATCTGAATCAAAAGTTCCCTCTATCTAGAAAGAATTCTATACCCTACCCATATACAAAGGAGGTAACTCCATAGAAATTTCCAATTTGAAACCTATTGCCATCCTGTCACCTCTCTAAAAATACGGGAAAAATGCATGCAAGTCATGGAACACTTACTTCAAGAAAATCTGCTCAATCCCACACAACATGGCTTTGATCCAAAACATAGCACAACTACTGCCCTCCTATCCTTTATCAACCCTGTCTCTCTGGCCAGAGATAACAATCAACTAGTGTCATGCTTATTCTTAGATCTCACTAAAGCACTCAGTATAGTCTCTCACTCCTTTCTTCTGGACAAACTCACTAACCTTAACTTCTCCACCTCTACCATTGCCTGGTTTTCTAGTTACCTCACAGATTGATTGCAATCAGTAAAATGGCTGCCTGCTCTCTTACCTCCTATCCCTATCAAAATGGGTGTTCCCCAAGGATCTATTCTTGGTCCACTACTCTTCAATATCTTCAATAATCTACACTATACCTCCTGCCCTCAGTCATCCCTTGTTCAATATGCTGATGATTCTACAGTCATATCAATTGCAGACACCCTCTCTGACTTGTATTCTATTACTCAGAAATCCTTCAACTCTGTTGAAACTTAGCTCTCTAACAACCAGCTAATTCTGAATCCTAAAAAGTCCAGACTTTTACTTTTCTTCCCAAAAACCTAAACCATGTTAAATCCACTTTTATCATCCATTCTGTAAATGAAACACCTATCATAGCTGAACCCAACACAAAACTTCTAGGGGTCATGATAGATGACCAACTGAACTTTGATCTACATGTGAACACTTGCATTAAAAAACCCCATCAAAAACTTGGCCTCTTATACAGAAATAGAAAGTTCCTCTCTAACAAAGCTAAAGTCTCTCTCTCTCATGCCTATCTCATACCAAGCCTATTGTACAGCTCGCAAATCCTCACTAACCTCAACCCTTTCTTCTAAGTAAGCTTGAAACTACCCTAACAAAGTGGCCAAATTTGCTACAAATCAAAGCTTTAGATCTTATCACTGTCTCTCTTTAAAACACTTAAACTAGCTAGAATTCTTCCTTCTGTTACTCCTCTCTCAGCTTCAGTTTATACACTTTGTCTTGTACCAGCCATCTTTCTGTCCCAACTTGTCCCCTCTAATCTCTCTCTACACTCCTTCTAGGACTCTCCATTGCTCACACCAAGACTTTATATAAATATATAACCCCCCCCCCCCCCAAATTGGTCAAAACCTCTATAGCTATTAGCTTACCATTTCTTGGAAACTCCTATTGGAAATCAGAACACTCAAACAACTGAAAGAATTTAAATCAGCCACCAAAGACTACCTAAAAAGTTGCTGGCTGTGCCACTGTACTCACCCTTTATATCATGCTCCCCTTTCTTATGTAGCTTGCTCTATGCCTTCATTGGTATTTTTCTGTCATGTGATAGCTCCCCTAGTCATCTTATTATAACGATTGGCTAAGTTTCTGGTGTCATTCAAAGGGGATCCAATGTCTGTCTGCTTGGGAATAACATAATAGACAGACCTCAATGCTTTTCCAGAGGCGGCCTGCATCTGTCACCCCTAAGAATTCGGATACTGGCCAAGGCCTTTGGCACCCCTATAGTGCCTTTTTTAGGCATTGTCCTGAAGATAAATGTACTACCATAACATCTGCTAGCAAATGCATCCTAAGGGTTATGCTACTCAACGCTAGAAGTCTAAACCTCAAAATGCACTCCCTCGAGTCACTCCTCAAACTGGAGAACATTGACATCTTTGCAAGTAACAGAGACCTGGTTCAAGGCTCCTGAGAGCACCCCTGCACTTCCAGGTTGCAATGCATATCACACCTTTTGGCCCCCAAATCTGAACCAAAGCCCTAAGGGATGTGATGACCGAACCCCCAAAGACAGAGGTGTATTCATCTTCATAAATGTTACACATCTCCAGACTTGTTGCCCAACTTAATGCATCAGAAATACTTCAGGTACAGTTAACACTGGACAAAACTGCAGTCCATGTTGTAGCCTGCTACAGATCCCCACAATCTCCCAGGACTGCCACTCTGCATTCCTGGACACTCTGGGAAACATCAAAGTCCAGCCTAATACCCTTATACTGGGAGACTTTAACTAACCCTCCATTAGTTGGAACAACTACTCCTGCTCCAGATCTTTTGCCCAACGTTTCCTGGAATTCATCAACTCCAATGCCTTAGACCAACTCATTCTCACCCCCACTAGGGGAAATAACATTCTTGACCTAGTCATTACAAACACGGGGGAACCGCTGCTCTACTCCTAATGATAAACCCCTCACAGGTTTGATCCGACCGCAAGTTAATCACCATTGATATCCAAATCCCACCCCCACCTGCAAAAAAGAAAACCACAGTGAAAAACTTCTCAAAAGCTTGAGCTTCTAAGGACAGAAGTGGCAAGCTTCACGTCATCCATAGACATGGGGAATGGGAGTATGGCTGCTGAATCATACACCAAGGGACTGTATGAGCACCTACACAATTGCATAGATAGGGCCATACCAAGCAGAACCAAGATGCTCTCCTCTAAAAAAAGGAAGCCAATCTGGTGGTCCCCTGCCATTAACAAACGCTACAACAGAAGGAAAAAAACTATTGTAGAGAAATGTAAAGTCTGATGACTGGAAAAATTCCCTCAGAAATCTCAGTAAAAAACTGAGATCCCTCATCAAATCCACCAAAGCTAGTTATGAAAACAAAATTGCTACAGATACAAAGGACAACCACAAGGTTTTCTTTAGTTATGTCAAGAATCTGCATAATAATATGCAGATTTGCTCTGAGCTACAGCACAATGGCACTACTTATACTGAACCAACTGACATTGCCAGTATCTTGGCAGACAGGTTCAGTGCAAATTGTACTCCCCCATCACCCCCTAAAGGGCCCATCCACATGCCCGAGGAATACCAAATCCCTATTATCATGATTGCACAAGTAAAAATCGCACTGAACTAAGCTAAGAACACAACTTCCATGGGACCAGATAATATACCGAGTTTTGTCCTGGATGAAATACAAAAGGAGCTGGCACCACACCTGAGTGCTCTGTTCAACTACAGCCTCAGTTTAGGCTTTGTTGCTACTGAATGGCACACTGCTACAGTCATCCCACTCCACAAAGGGAGTGCAACTACTGACCCTGAGAACTACCGCCTTATCAGCTTGACAAGCCTGATCTGTAAGGCTATGAAACATATTATTACAGATATTATAAATAAGGATATAGGGGACCTTCAAACCCTGGACCCCATGCAGTTTGAGTTTGTGAAAGGCAGATCATGATGCTAAATCTGATAGACTTCTTTGAAGCTGTCACCAGAACAGTGGATGAAGGCAAGGCTGTCTACACAGCCTACCTCAATCTAGCCAAAGCCTTTGACATCATCCCATACTCTGGAATCATTGATAGGCTCACTAATCTGGGCATCAATCCTTACATCACTAGATGGGTTGCAAACAGGCTTACTGACAGAATGCACATGGCAAAAGCAGCTGACTCCAACTCTGACTACCGGGCAGTTACAACTGGAGTCCAACAAGGATCAGTTCAGGGTCCTCACCTGTTTGGTATCTACTTCTCTGAAGTTCAAGCCAACACCAACGGACTCTTGTTAACCAAATTCGTGGATGACTGCAAACTGGGAGCTATTATTGATTCTCAAACTGATGTGGACATCCTACAAAAAGGCCTCATGGAGACCAACAACTGGTGCCAAAACCATGGCCTTTGGCTAAATGCCAAAAAATGCATAGTCATTCCCTTTGGGAAAAACACGGTCCCCACAAACTACCATATCAAAGGGAACTCACTTAACTCTGAAAGAGTTATAAGGGATATAGGGACACAGATAGATAGCAACCTCTCCTTCAACAACCACATTGCCACTGTAGTTAGGAAGTCCTTCTACGTGGCACATCTCATCAGAAAAGGTTTCTCATCCAGGAAAAAAGAAGTCATTACCTCTCTCTACTCGTCCCTCATTAGACCCATTATAGAGTACAATGCCCCATTTGGCATGTACCTCACTAGACACCTCCAACAACTGGAGAGGTCACAGAAATTCCTCACTAAGAGGATCTTAGGATGCAAACACGTGTCTTATGCTGATAGACTTAAATATCTTAAACTATACTCCATCTCATATCACCTACTTAGAGGCACTCTCTACTTGACATACTGAGCCATGTCTGACCCAGTTTTGCTTGACATGCTTCATCTGAAAAAATCCCAGTCTCTCCATGCTACTCACCCCAAAGACCTCAACCTTATCATCACAATAAACAGAACCTGCTGGAGGGACAGGTTTCTAACCCAGAGACTCACAGTACTCTGGAATAAACTTGGTTAAAAGTATTTCTGGAAATAATTCATTCCTTCAGAGTAATCATCCTTGTCATAAAACTAAAGAAAAGTGATGGGGTGAAAACACCTTTAGGAAGTTGTGTACAGCAGACCAAATTAGCCTGAATGGGGGTATTATATCAATGACCATTAAACAGATAAAGGATGCAGTTAAAATCACAAAAAATGGCAGATTGAGAAGAGTTAAGAAGGAGACTGATACTTTGACAGGAAGGCCACATATATATATATATATATATATATATATGACAGGAGAGGACAACCCTTTCACTTTATTGGCTATTAAGTGTGTAGGTGTGGACATGTAGCTCAGCTGCACACCTCAGTTTGAATATCACAGCTAATCCTGATGCTCCATAGGGTAGGGGTGCACCTCACATAAGTGAAACAATAATCCACACATTCTGTAACCTCACATAAGTGAAGCAATAATTCACACATTCTGTAATCTCATATAAATTTAACAATGATTCACATCTTCTTTAACCTCACATAAGTGGACCAGTAATTCACACCTTCCATCACCTCACTTAAGTGAAACAATAATCCACACCTTCTGTAACATCTGTACATTGTGGCACCGAAGGTTATGAAATGTCATGTTTTACCATCTTATTTGCTTCATAAATTGGGAACCAAAACTTAAAAACAAAATTAAAAATGCATAGCTCTTTATAAAATTAAAATTTTCTACAAAAAATTATATTACTATAAGGGTAAGCAATACCTGCTACCATTCTATGTTGGGATCAAACATTTGATAATAGCTAAAAATGTAAATTTAAACTGGAGTCCCATTCAAAGGCTTGCAAAAGACTTCTGTAAAATGCTTGCAGGAGTTTATCATCTAGTGTGTTCTTCTGTATAGAATGACAACAAAATCTGCATCCACTTTTTCAGTACAAAAACACACACTAAAAGGATCAAATTCTAACATTTGCATATATATATATATATATATATATATATATATATACATATATATATATATATATATATATATATATATATATATATATATATATACCTCAAACCCTCAGATCTAAAGTTCTGTAGTTTCTGTTCAAGTAAAAATTTATGCTGCCAGACATTTGCTATTGTACAGGTTATAGCATATATTGCTGGAATTCTCATAGTCCGCACTTTGAGAGACAGCACCACATTCTCTACTCTGCATGCAGCAGCCCAGTAGTTATATAGTCATTTATTTTCCACAGATTTCTATGTTCTCCATCTCACCATCTATAATTGAAATGATATTTTATCCTGTCTCAATACCCAGATGAAACTAAATGAGCAAATGTTATGCAGTGAATATGGCATGCAGAGATGGATGGCGTATGTGCAGTTTTACTTCTTCATATTCATTATGTAACTAATAAGGCATGACAACATATATAACAATGCTTAAGATGAAAGACCAGAGGTACTTCCATACCTAAGCATGTAGTTATCACATAACATTTAACATCATGAAGGTAGAAGCAAACTGACCGGATATTGTGGTGCAAGAGAAAAAGACCGAAATAGCTTTGATTATTGAAATTGCTACTCCCAGTGACTACAGTGTCTTACAAACTGAAAGACATAAAATTGTAAAATATCAGGACATTAGAAAAAGAAAGTACAGCTATGTGGAGTAAGGATAGACAGGTAGTTCCAACTGTAGCAGGAAAAACTGGGTACCAAAAAAGAATTTTCAAGCATTTCTAAATATACTACCAATAAAACTAACCCCTTATGAATTGCAAAAAGAAGTACTTCCAGGTACATTGCAGGTGATGAGAAGAGCACTCATTTCAAATGTCAAAGAATAAAGCAAAACTGATTTCCTAAACTTTAATTATGTACTGACTTAGGAATGGGGTCCATTCCCGTCAAGGTATAAAAAAGTCTAAGCATTTAGAGAAACTAAACCAGGGCATGCAGTTATCGTACAGCAAGTAATAGGTTCTGGACGGAGAGATGAAATCGGTGCAAAAAAAGAAAATGAAAGGGAGGTTTTGTTTTGAGTTAAAATCATTTCCAAGCCTTGATGGATACCTTCACTTGGTGGGCCCATTGTTTACTAAATCCCACCAAGGAAAAACTGATATATATATATATATATATATATATATATATATATATATATATATATATATATATATATAGACTGTCATATATATAACATGGAAAAAAGGAAGTTGTTTCTTCTATGCAACTAACCCAGAGTTCCTGAAAATGAGTTATACTGCAAAAGCAAGTGAAAAATACAGAAAAGCAAAGTAATTGAAACATGAAAATGGCCAACGTTACAGATGTCAGTTTAAGGTCAATAACTGACCACATAAAAACAAAACAATATATAGACATGAAAACATACAGTAAGTTGGAAAGGGAAGCAAAAAATTGAGTATTAAGAGAGAAAGAAAAAAGTCCACAGTATTTGTAACATTAAAGAGAGAAGAATGGACTCACTAGAAGAATTGAAACCTAATATGGTGCAGTACATACACTGAAAAGGAATCAATGTTAACTAATGATCATAAGGCAAAGTCAAAAATGTTTGAAAATACATATAGGCAAAGGTGACCAGGCATTATACATGTTACAAAAAAGAGAGTAGTAGCACAAACGTCTAATGATGTGACAAGTAAACAGTTTGATACAGAAATGGAGGAAATTGAAAATTAAGTGATAGGTCAATTACAAAGTAAAGGACTTCAATGGGAATTCCAGATGCAAAGGGCTACTTCAGAATGGTGGTTTATTAAAACTGTTACAGCTTGAAGAAATGACAGAGGGCGTAGACAAGTTGAATAGTACAGAAAAATCACTCATTAATTAAGTTACATTTTGAAAGCAGTAAAGATGTACGAAATGAAATGTCACTGTCATTTCAAAGCCAGGATATTTCCAGCAGAGGCAGAAAGGGCAGGGAGCACAAGCTTAAGAAGAAACTCTCTATCGAGAATTAAAAAATTTAAGCAAAGTCCTGCTGGGTTTGATAGGAATTTATAAATATAATAATAAGCATGAGAGAGAGAGAGGCTGCCAAAAGTGAAAAAGACACCAATTGTCAAAAAATGAATAAGCCACATCAATAAAGTGATTGAAACTATAAAGAGTGACCCACACAATGTAACAGAAATTATCAGAATGTATTATTGTGCAGCAGAACTAATAACAGACAAGGTATTACCACGGAAGTATAAATTAGTAAATGAAAATAAAGGAGCAAACAGATCACCACCACGGAAGCACCAAAGAGAAACACTTGTGAAACAAATAAGAAAAGAAGTAGCATTATTCGAAGAATATAAAAAAGGAAATCAATCTAAAAAACTTTTAGAAAAGTGTATGAGCTGAAACAAAAGTACAGCATCAAAACAGATCAAGAATGAGTTATACTATCTCTAACAATAAATAAAAAATCTCTGAACAAAGTGAAAAACTTAGGAGATACACTACGTCAATACACACTGAGCAGAGTGGATGAGAGTTGTTGACCGCAACAGTTATCTGAGATATATAAGTATCCTGCTTTTTTTTTCGATTATTTATACAGATTATTGTTTCTAACAATTAATATATAGCACTTTTATTGTCTGCTTTTTAGTCTTCGAGTGTATTTTATTGCTATTAACAAATCTGCACAAGTAACTGATTTGTCTGCAGTTAAAAGCATTCTGTATCTTTACAAATCTTTATCTGTTTAAAAACTTTCATTTGTTTTCTGTAGTGCTTACTGTCTGTCCCCTCCCTTCCTCCCAGTTGGTGTCTTTCTCTTATATTTGGTGGCTTTGCAGTTGCCCACCCCTACTGTAAATCTGATCTGTGACACTCCTCCTAGTCTAGTGTCATTAGCTCATTCTACCTAATACAGAGAGAGCATTTGATAAGGCCTTCTGTTTCTCCTTTTTCCCTTTCAAAAAAAGGGAAAAAAGAAAAAAATATATATAGAGAATATTTCAGAGCATTTATTATAACTGTAATTGCCTTAATATTGCTACAACGCAAGTGCTCTAGGTTGCACTGCATCTGAAGTGTGTGTGTGTTTTAGCTGCTTTTCTGTATATATAGACTTCTCTGTTTCTTTAACTAAATAAGCTCTGCAAAGTTGTTTTATTGCATTCCTGCCTGTATTTCTGAGTTTTTTTGCACTTTTAAAGTTTGTTTTTGCTTAGTTTAACTGGTAGGCTACACACTCAAGTGTGCTAGCCGAATTAAAGCATTTACTGTGTTTATGTACCTAATTTCTGCTACTCTGTAAAAAAAAAAAGAAAATCCTTGTTTCCCGCCTTTACTAAACTAGAATAGTCCAGTCTTCAGGTATTGTTGATCTCTGGGCTGTGTCATAGTTCCTGTGTTGCCCATATCCTTATTTGGATAGGGGGAAGCTTCTTTGTTCACCAGTGAGAGTGGGGAGCTCTGAGCAGCTTATCTGTCCCTTGAGGAGTGGTTCCAGCCCAGTGACCTGTAGCTTATTGGCCGTTTTGGGCCATTTCCTATCTCTTCTAACCCCCTGCTTTAAAGCCAGCTTTAGCGCGCTTTTGCGGTTGAAATTTAAAGTTTGTCCTGTTTGTTGCATTTACCTGTTGAGGCTACACACTCAAGTGCGCTAACCTGTGTTACATATTCATTGCGTTTTCCTGCTGTTTGTTGCAAAAAAAGAAAGAAAAACAAAAAAAATTATCCTTGTTTCCCGCCTTTCCTGACCTAGAGTAGTCCAAATACAGGGGTTGCTGTAATATGGACTTTTGGAAAGTTCCTGTGTTGCTCATTTCCTTTCTTGGATAAAGGGGGGCTTCTTTGTTCACCAGTGGCAGTGGGGAGCTTAGAGCAGCCTATCTATCCCTGGAGGAGTGTTCCCAGCACAAGAATCTGGTAGTCTATTGGCCGTTTTGGGCCAGTTTCTAGCTCTTTCAAGTCCCCCTGTATAAAACCCACTTTGGCGCGATTTTTGCACTTGTTACTACCAGCCAAGCTCCTTGTGATCCTGTAGAGTGGTGCTAGCAGCAGAGAGGCCAAAAGAGCGACTGCTAACCTGATAAAAGTGTTTTTTTCCCTGCTACTACCTGGGCGACTGTCCAATCTAGTTAAACTGCAAGTATTTCTGCTTCTTGAACTGTTTTAAACTGTTTAAAGTTGTTTTTGCACCTGCACTTTTAAAGTTTGTCCTGTTTGTTGCATTTACCTGTTGAGGCTACACACTCAAGTGCGCTAGCCTGTGTTACATATTTATTGCATTTTCCTGCTGTTTGTTGTAAAAAAGAAAAAAAAATGATCCTTGTTTCCCATCTCTCCTGACCTAGAGTAGTCCAAATACAGGCTTTGCTGTATTCTGGACTTTTGAAAAGTTCCTGTGTTGCCGATTTCCTTTCTTGGATAAAGGGAGGCTTCTTTGTTCACCAGTGGCAGTGGGGAGCTTAGAGCAGCCTATCTATCCCTGGAGGAGTTTTCCCAGCACAAGAATCTGGTAGTCTCTTGGCCGTTTGGGGCCAATTTCTAGCTCTTTCAAGTCCCCATGTATAAAACCCGCTTTGGCGCGGTTTTTGCACTTGTTACTACTCAGCCAAGCTCCTCGTGGTCCTGCAGAGTGGTGCTAGCAGCAGAGAGGCTAAAAGAGTGACTGCTAACCTGATAAAAGTGTTTTTTTCCTGCTACTACCTGGGCGACTGTCCGATTTAGCTAAATTGCAAGTATTTCTGCATTCTTGAACTGTTTTAAACTGTTTAAAGTTGTTTTTGCACCTGCACTTTTAAAGTTTGTCCTGTTTGTTGCATTTACCTGTTGAGGCTACACACTCAAGTGAGCTAGCCTGTGTTACATATTTATTGCTTTTTCCTGCTCTTTGTTACAAAAAATAAAAATAAATTTTATCCTTGTTTCCCATCTTTCCTGACCTAGAGTAGTCCAAATACAGGCTTTGCTGTATTCTGGACTTTTGGAAAGTTCCTGTGTTGCCCATTTCCTTTCTTGGATAAAGGGAGGCTTCTTTGTTCACCAGTGGCAGTGGGCAGCTTAGAGCAGCCTATCTATCCCTGGAGGAGTGTTCCCAGCACAAGAATCTGGTAGTCTATTGGCCATTTTGGGCCAATTTCTAGCTCTTTCAAGTTCCTCTGTATAAAACCCACTTTGGCACTTTTTTTGCACTTGTTACTACTCAGCCAAGCTCTTCGTGGTCCTGCAGAGTGGTGCTAGCAGCAGAGAGGCTAAAAGAGTGACTGCTAACCTGATAAAAGTGGGTTTTTTTTTTTGCTGCTACTACCTGGGCGACTGTCCGATCTAGCTAAACTGCAAGTATTTCTGCTTCTTGAACTGTTTTAAACTGTTTAAAGTTGTTTTTGCACCTGCACTTTTAAAGTTTGTCCTGTTTGTTGCATTTACCTGTTGAGGCTACACACTCAAGTGTGCTAGCCTGTGTTACATATTTATTGCATTTTCCTACTGTTTGTTGCAAAAAAGAAAAATAAATTATCCTTGTTTCCCGTCTTTTCTGACCTAGAGTAGTCCAAATACAGGCTTTGCTGTATTCTGGACTTTTGGAAAGTTCCTGTGTTGCCCATTTCCTTTCTTGGATAAAGGGAGGCTTCTTTGTTCACCAGTGGCAGTGGGGAGCTTGGAGCAGCCTATCCATCCCTGGAGGAGTGTTCTTAGCACAAGAATCTAGTAGTCTATTGGCCGTTTTGGGCCAATTCCTACCTCTTTCAAGTCCCCCTGTATAAAACCCGTTTTGGCACAGATTTTGCGCTTGTTACTGCTCAGCCAAGCTCCTAGTGGTCCTGCAGAGTGGTGCTAGTAGCAGAGAGGCTAAAAGAGTGACTGCTAACCTGATAAAAGTGTTTTTTTCCTGCTACTACCTGGGTGACTGTCCGATCTAGCTAAACTGCAAGTATTTCTGCATTCTTGAACTGTTTTAAACTGTTTAAAGTTGTTTTTGCACCTGCACTTTTAAAGTTTGTCCTGTTTGTTGCATTTACCTGTTGAGGCTACACACTCAAGTGCGCTAGCCTGTGTTGCATATTCATTGCATTTTCCTGCTGTTTGTTGCAAAAAAGAAAAAACAAAAAAAATTATCCTTATTTCCCGTCTTTCCTGACCTAGAGTAGTCCAAATACAGGCTTTGCTGTATTCTGGACTTTTGGAAAGTTCCTGTGTTGCCCATTTCCTTTCTTAGATAAAGGGAGGCTTCTTTGTTCACCAGTGGCAGTGGGGAGCTTAGAGCAGCCTATCTATCCCTGGAGGAGTGTTCCCAGCACAAGAATCTGGTAGTCTCTTGGCCGTTTTGGGCCAATTTCTAGCTCTTTCAAGTCCCCCTGTATAAAAGCCTCTTTGGCGCGGTTTTTGCGCTTGTTACTAATCAGCCAAGCTCCTCGTGGTCCTGCAGAGTGGTGCTAGCAGCAGAGAGGCTAAAAGAGCGACTACTAACCTGATAAAAGTGTTTTTTTCCTGCTACTACCTGGGCGACTGTCCGATCTAGCTAAACTGCAAGTATTTCTGCATTCTTGAACTGTTTTAAACTGTTTAAAGTTGTTTTTGCACCTGCACTTTTAAAGTTTGTCCTGTTTGTTGCATTTACCTGTTGAGGCTACACACTCAAGTGAGCTAGCCTGTGTTACATATTTATTGCTTTTTCCTGCTGTTTGTTACAAAAAAGAAAAATAAAAATTATCCTTGTTTCCCATCTTTCCTGACCTACAGTAGTCCAAATACAGGCTTTGCTGTATTCTGGACTTTTGGAAAGTTCCTGTGTCGCCCATTTCCTTTCTTGGATAAAGGGAGGCTTCTTTGTTCACCAGTGGCAGTGGGGAGCTTAGAGCAGCCTATCTATCCCTGGAGGAGTGTTCCCAGCACAAGAATCTGGTAGTCTATTGGCCGTTTTGGGCCAATTTCTAGCTATTTCAAATCCCCCTATATAAAACCCACTTTAGTGCGGCTTTACGCAATTTTGCGCATAGCGCAGCATCGGGCAACGCCGCTTAATTGGGTTTTAACCATTCTCAGATCCACAAAGTCTGCTCTTCACTTTTTCCCTTAGAACTGATCTAGTTCTCATAATAAACACCCTATTCCTACTCTAAATCCTGGCACTTGCTCACTAAAGCAATTATATAAGTCAGCACTAAAAAATTAAAAGCACTACACCCTCACAAATTCCCCTTGAGTACCTTGTTCCACATTGGCCCTTTTTTCAATTATAAAGGAATTCCCAATACTATTCTAGTATGTCCAAAGGTCAGTTGTCAATCTCCTCTCTGGTCCAGCTGGTGAATCTGGGAATCTTGAGGCAATGTTACAACTGCCTCATGTACACAGACACCGCTCTCCTCCTCCCAAAAAATTCCAAGACATGTCAGAGATGCAACCATATAGCCAAACTGGAGGCTAAGCTCTCTCAACTCAGTGCTGGCATAACCAGTCAGGAGGAGAAGGAAACCACACTCACTACAATTCCAGTCTCACATAGACCTACCACGACAGCAAACCAAACACATAAACAAACAAAAACATACTCATAAGCTCTAAGTAAAAATCTGCCTAAGCAACAGAGACCTCCAAAGCAGACACCCAAGCAACCACTACCCCAAAACAAAACATGTGCAACACATAGCTCACAAAGCCAGTGTGCCGAACAGTCACAGCCCTTAAGGCTAAACAACACACCTGATACACTTGTAATAGGCGACTCTATCGTCAGGCACACTGACGTCCCACTCACCAGGCTGAACAAGGAGAAGGTCACAGTAAGCTACCTGTCGGGCACTAGGATCCACCACATAACACAAGCACTCAGGTTACTCCAAGGCAAGTACAAATATGACTCAGTCATTGTCCATGCTGGTGTGACTGACTTGAGACGTACCTCCCTGGGCTACATGAAAAGAGACATAGAGGAGCTCTCTGAGCATGTAGCTCATGCCGGTATGACCCTGACCTTGAGTAGCATATTACCCTCACCAAGAATGATGCCACAATATGAAGACTAGATGATCAATTTCAACAATTGGCTTAAGTATTGGTGTCATTCAAAGGGGATCCAAAGCCTGTCAGCCTGGGATGACATGCTCGACAAGCCATGATGCTTCGCTAGGGATGGCTTGCAGCTATCACCTCTGGGCTTTTGGATATTGGCAAAGGCTCTTGCCACCTTCATAGTGCCTTTCTTAGGCAAGGCTCAAAAGACAAACCCACCTCCATAGGTATAACAAGGGATAGGAAACTAAGAGTAATGCTACTCAATGCCAGAAGTCTAAACCTCAAGATGCATGCACTTGAAACTCTCCTTAGCATGGAGAACATCGATATCTGTGCAGTAACAGAAACCTGGTTCAAGGCTCCCGAGAGCACCCCAGCACTACCAGGTTACACCTCATACCATGTTTTTCGGCCCCAAAACTTGGACCGAACCAGAAAAGCAGGGGGAGTATCAATATTCGTCAAAGATACCCACACCTCCAGGTTGGTGGCACAGCACGAAGCATCAGAGACTGTCCATGTGCAACTAACAGTGGGTAAAACTGCCTTCCCGTTTATAGCCTGCTACAGACCACCCTCCCAAATCCAGGAACCCCACTCGGCCTTCCTGAGAACACTGGAAACTATGAAGGTCTCTCCAAACACCATTATATTGGGCGACTTCAACTACCCAAACATAGACTGGGAGCATTACTCTAGCTCCAACACCCTAGCCCAAAGGTTCCTAGAATTTATAAACTCAAATGCTATGGAACAACTTGTTACCACTCCCACAAGAGGGGACAACATACAGGACCTGATCATCACCAACAAGGAGACTCTATGCTCCAGACCAGAAGTGTATCCCTCACTGGTAAGATCAGACCATAAACTAATCTCACTAGATATTCACATCCCAACCTCAGCCCCTGCCCAGAAAACCACAGTGAAAAACTTTTCTAAAGCAAATTTCACACTCCTCAAAACCGAGGTGGAATCCTTCAAAGCCCTCGGGCCTGTGGAAAATATGGCCCAGACCGCAGAATCCTTTATAAATGCATTATATGAACACCTTCAGGAATGCATGGATCATGCAATCCCAAACAAAACCAAGACCCAATCCTCCAAAGGCAGGCGTCCTGTCTGGTGGACCCCAGCCATAAACAAACTATACAAAAGAAGGAGGAAGCTACTACATGATAGAGCAAAATCCCAAAAAGGGAAGGCATCTCTGATCAGTATTAGCAAAAAACTACGGGCACTCATAAAATCGTCTAAGGCCAGCTTCGAGAGAAAAATTGCACAGGACACTAAGGATAATCACAAGGCTTTCTTTAGTTATGTTAGGAACCTGGGTGGGAATTCCCAGATATGCTCAGAATTAGTCCAACATGACAAAAAATACACCAAACCCACAGACATTGCCAACATCCTAGCTGACAGGTTCAGTGCAAACTTCTCCCCCCCTTCCCCACCAAAAGGGCAAATATCTATCCCAGCAGAGTGCTGCCCCCCTGACATCTCAGATGCTCAGGTAAGAGCCACCCTTTCCAAAGCAAAAAACACAGCATCAATGGGACCAGACGGTGTCCCACGCTGTGTCCCACATGAAATCCAAGAAGAACTAAACCCAAACATAAAACTACTGTTCAATCTCAGCCTTACTACAGGATATGTACCCAAAGAGTGGCATACAGCAACAGTGGTCCCTCTCCACAAAGGTGGTGCCTCAATGGATCCTGGAAACTATCGTCCCATAAGCTTGACTAGCCTGGTCTGCAAAGATATGGAAAGGATCATAATGGACCTCATAAATAAAGATATTGGGGACCTACAGACACTGGATCCTACCCAGTTCGGCTTTGTTAAGGGCAGATCCTGCCTCTTAAACCTGGTTGATTTCTTTGAAACAGTCACCAAGGCCATTAACGAGGGTAAGGTGGTCCACACAGCCTACCTGGACCTCGCAAAAGCCTTCGATACAATACCCCACTCGGGCATTATAGATAAGCTCATCAGCTTAAATATAAATCCCTATGTCACTAGATGGGTTGCAAACTGGCTCAAGGACAGAGCCCACATGGTTAGAATTGCTGGAGCCATGTCAGACTCCAAACCAGTTACAAGTGGTGTCCCACAAGGCTCAGTCCTGGGACCTCTCTTGTTCGGTATATATTTCTCGGAGGTACAGGCCAACATGGAAGGACTGTGGCTGACCAAGTTCGCAGATGACTGCAAACTGGGCGCCATAATCGACTCTCCAGCTGACACAAGCATCCTACAAAAGGGCCTCATAGAAACAGACAACTGGTGCCAGAGCCATGGCCTCAAGCTAAACGCCAAAAAATGTATAGTCACCCCCTTTGGCAAAAACAAAGTGCCCACAAATTACCACATAGATGGTAATCCATTAAGTACGGAAGAAGTAATTAGGGACCTGGGGACCCAAGTTAATATCAATCTCTCATTTGACAACCACATGGCCAAAGTGGTTAGAAAAACATTTTATACAGCCCACCTAATTATGAAGGGATTCACATCTAGATCAGGGGAGGTCATCATTGCCTCTTTACTCATCCGTCATCAGGCCCATAATTGAGTACAATGCCCCTTTTGGGATGTACCTTACCAGACACCTGCAGCAACTGGAAAGACCCCAAAAGTACCTCACCAAGAGGATCAAAGGGCTCAAACAGATGCCAGATGCCCGGTTAAAGAAACTCTAGCTCTACTCAGTGGCATACCGCCTGCTCAGAGGCGATCTGTGCCTGACGTATAAAGTCATGTCCAACCTGGAATTAATGGACATGCTGCACCTCAGAAAATCCAAATCCCATCGAGCTATGCGCTCGAGAGACTTGAACCTCAGCACTGAAATAAATAGGACATGCTGGAGGGACAGATTCATAACCCAGAGGCTCCCTTCACTCTGGAATAAAATCCCAGTCCAGGTTAGGCATAGTCTCTCATTGACTGTCTTCAAGAGGAATCTTGATGAGTGGATGGGAGATTGTAGATTTACTCCAGGTATCACTTCTGTGTCACTGTTAGACAGAGGCACAGTATACTAACCTCGAAAAAGGGCATAGCAAAATTCATTTTAAAATGGGTGGCGAAAGCCAAACACACTCTGGCTAGGCTTGTAAATGCCCTAGGGCAGATAGCCTAGTATGAACCTATGAATCTATGAACCTATAAAGAAAGGACACAAAACAAAGAACTTAGGGATGACACAAAGAAATTCTATGGGGAGTTAGGAAGGAAAGCTGCATTAAAAATACCATCAATAATATAGAAAATAAATGCATTCTGGAGAAATACCTATGAGGACCCAGTTTAGCATAATAAGGCTGAATGGATAAATAAAAGAATGATTAAGAGAATCTGACATAGAAGATATGGAAATGGAATGAAGTATCTCCTACTGAAATACAGATAAAGTAAAAATGCTCCGAAATGGAAAACACTGGGTTCAGATGCTGTACCTGACTTAAGGTATTGACATCTTTGCACTTTGATTTAGCCTTGAGTAAAAGCTACTTATATTTACATCCTAAAACAACACCAGACTGGTTAACAATGGGAAACCATACTTATATTTAAAATTGAACTTGCAGATCACTTTAAAAACTATTGTCCAAGAACCTGTCTCCCAACAACATATAAGTTATATATGGCAATTGATGCAAACAGATTATACAGTCATTTAGATAAAAGTTCAACCATGGCCATAAAAACAGAAGGGGGAATAAAAGAGATTCATATGGCACAAAAGATCACCTTTTGTTCAACAAAGTCATAATAGAGACCTGTAAAAAGAACAGGAATCTCAATATGGCATGGATAGATTACAAAAAAAAAGACATTGATAGTATCTCTCACTCCTGGATTATAGAATACTTACTGATGTATGAGGTCTGTCATATGTTGGCAAATTTTATTGTAGTTACTATGAAGAAATGGCAAACCACTTTGCAATTGAACTATATAAAATAACAAATTGCTAGCCAGGGTGTAAAAATCCAGTGTGAAAAGTTTCAGGGTGATTTTTTGTCAGCATTACTGCTTTGTCTTACTCTAAATCCATTAAACTGTTTACTCAACAACCTAAGTCACAGATTCAGTCTGACTCCAAGAAAATCATCAAGTGAATGGATAAGTCACTAACTTTTTGGAAAGATTTAAAACTGCATAGGTCATCAGATGAACACCTGAAAAAACAGCTACAAGTTGTTAAAGCTTTCTCAGACAACATAGGAATGTCATTTGGTCTCAAGAAATGTGAAAAAGCAATATTTGAAAGAGGAAACCTGAAGACCTAAGAAAATGTAAAACTCGGGGAGGAATGTGATTTAAAAGATATGGAACAAGAAGGAGTGTGTATCTTGCAACAGATGAAGAGGTAGTGATAAAGCACGAAAAAATGGGAACAAAGGCCAGTAAGGCATATTTTAGAAGGTTAAAATTAATACTGAAAAATGCTTTGACATCTAGGAATAAAGTTCAAGCTATAAATAAACTTGCACTTCCTGTTTTAACTTATAGCTTTGGGGTGATTGACTACAAAATAAGCTGAATAAGCTTGATAAAAATACAAAAAAATTGCTCCATACCCATCAAATGATAAAGAAGAACCAGTGTATGCCAATATTCTATATCCCTTAGTCAGAAGGAGACATGGGCCTCCTATTGTTTATTTTTATTTTTTTTTATTTATTTTACATTTGTTGACCGGGCTAGTCCAACTGGATACAAGTCCATTTTCAGTAGAGGCCCGGGGAGATAAGCTCCACAAAACAACAACAACAAAAAAACCAATCCAAAATACATAAACTTGAAAATATCCATCAACAAGTTGATTTATACCGTAACTTAATTCTACTGTGGATGAGTACAAATGTTTAGCAAGGCAAAAATACAGTAATGTTTACCATGAGAAAAGTCTTAGATAATTCACAAAGAGGGGAGTGAGAGGATTAATTTACTAAATTCAGCCAAGTGGGTGAGTGGAGGGGAGATGTAGAAAAAGGTAATACTTGGCAGGGGGGGGGGATTTAGTCTGGGTTAGTACATGGACATAGCCATTGTAATTTTAGTTGAATTTTTAGTTGTTTTTTAAAGAGTGGTAATGATGAGAGATGTCAGTTTACTGGGAAGCTCGTTCCAAATCTTCCCCACTGAGTTTGAGAAAAGAGAGTTACCTGCCTTATTGTGGGATTTCTGAATGGTTACCAGTAGTTTATTTGCAGATTGAAGGGTAGTAATGTTTGTTTAGGGGGAGATGAGGTTTTTAAGAATAGGAGTTTTATTAGGCTGGTATAGAATATTATGGGTAATGGAGAGTTGTTGAAATTCAATTTGGTTATTAAGTTCTAGCCAACCTAGAAGTTTGAGATTTAGACAGTGATGAGTTCTAAATGGGGAACCTGTAGCAAACCTGGCAATATTGTTATAAGAAGTGATCAATTTGTTTAGGTTGTTTTTGGAAAGATTAGTAAAAATAGGTGAGGCATAGAGGAGGGTGGAGGTCAGATGGGTCTGGGCAATAGTAGCTCTAGCATCTGGGGTGAGAAAGAGTTTTATCCTATACAAGGATCCAAGTTTTCTGTTTACAGTTTTAATTGTAGCATTAATAGGTGAATAAAAGTTGAGGTTATTATCAATTATTACACCTAAGAGTTTGGTAGTTGGGTCAGGAGCTATGATTGTGCCATTGATGGATGTAATAGAGAAATGAATCGGGGTAGATTTTATAGTAGGAGTGAAGAGTAGTAGTTTGTTTTTTTGGCGTTTAGGAGTAGACAACATTGTTGGAACCAGTTTTCTACTTGGTTAAATACAGTTTGGGTGATGGAGTGCAGTTCAGATGAGGTGGAAGCTTTACAAATCAAAGTGGAGTCATCTGCATATTGTATGCAGGTAGGTAGAGGTAATATAGTGGAAAGGTCGTTAATGAATATGGAGAAAAGTAGTGGTCCCAGGATTGATCCTTGAGGGACACCAAGGGTAATAGGGAGATGTTTGGATAGGTTGTTGCCCCACAGGACAGTCTGCTGTCTATTGTCCAAGTAGGACTTGAACCATTGTAGTGCTTGTGTGTCAAGTGAGAATGAATTTAGTGTGTTGAGAAGTATTTGATGGTTAACCATATTAAAAGCTTTAGATAGGTCAATAAATAGTGCAGAGGAGAGCATGTTATTGTTATGAAGTTTATTTATACAGTCCGTAAAGGATAGGAGGGCAGTGGTGGTACTATGGGATGGTCTAAAACCATGTTGACAGTCAGCTAGTAGATTATTTTGGAGGATGTGGTCAAGAAATTGTTGATGTATGCATTTTTCCATGATTTTGGCAAGTGGTGATAGTAGGGCTATAGGTCTATAGTTGGAGAGTTCAGTTGAGTTACCACCCTTGTGAAGTGGGATTATGTGAGAGGTTTTCCAGAGTGAAGGGATGTAGCTTTTGGTTATGGTTCTATTGATTAGGATAGAAATGGGATAGGCAAGAACTTTTGCAGCAGTTTGAAGGAATTCAGTTGGTAGGAGATCAGTTGAGGGAGTACAAGGTTTAAGTTTGTGAAGTAGAGTATAGATGTAGGTTGTAGGAATAGGTTTTAGGTGAAAGGTAGGAATAGGTTTTAGGTGAAAGGTAGATGGTAGGGATGTTAGGGAGGATGAGGGGGTAGAGTTAATAGGTGGTAAGGTGTTAGCTAGAGATTGGACAGTTTCTGAAAAAAATGTATTGAAAGCATCCGCTATCTGGATGGGAGAGTTTGGAGAGAGACCAGATGGGGTTGGTGTTTTGGAGTGGCCTGGATGTAATAGTTTGCTTATGCCTGACCAGAAGGTTTTGGGTTGACTTTGGTGCTTGTTCTGGAGTTTCAAGAAATAGTTTTTTTTTATCCTGAACTATTGATTTTTTGGTGGCATTTTTAAGCTGTCTAAAGAACTGCTGATCGATTGGGTCTTTAGTGTTTCTCCATTTGGAATAGATTTTGTTTCTTTGAAGAATTTGTTGTCTGGTTTCTTTAGTAAGCCAGGGGGCTGCTTTGCTTCTAATTCTTATAGTGCGTGAAGGGGCATGGAATTCAAGAATTTGTAGGAATTTGGAGTTGAAATAGGATACTGATTCATCAAGTGGTAGGTGCCTTAAAGGTGACCAGTCACAGGATTGAAGTTCAGATTGAAAGGCTAAGGGGTCAAAATGTTTTTTGTTGCGGGTGATTTTAAAGGGAGTTTGATTTGGGATAAAGGATTTTTGGCTAGATAAATAGGTAGGTGAGTGGTCACTAATATCGTTGGGAAGGATGCCAACTTTGTAAGAGAGGGGGTGTTTGTTGATGAGGATCCAATCTAGTATACTTTCTTTGCCGCTGGGTTTATGGATTCTGGTGGGGGTGGTAATAGTTTGGGAGAAGCCATAGAGGTTTATATGGACTGTAGGTTTAAGAGTGGCACAGGTGTTCCAGTCTATATTAAAGTCACCAAGTACAATGGTTTCTTGAGGGAAGGATGTCGAAAGCCAGCAGAGGATACTTTGTAGGGTGCTGATGTTATTGCCTGTGGGTATGTAGGTGCATATTATGTAAATGGATTTTGTAGCACTGAGCTGGAGCTTAGAGATAAGGATTTCTACATTGGTGTCTAGAGGTGGTTGTATTAGTAGAGAAGTGATTTGTAAATGAGATTTATGCAGTATTGCTACCCCACCACCCTTTTTGGTGGGTCGGTCTAATCTTAAGATATTATAACCAGGTGGGAGTATTTCATTGTCTTTTGTAACAGGTTTAAGCCAGGTTTCAGTTATGCATAGGATATCAAAAGAGTGAGTAACTAGTAGTGCGTGTAGTTGGCTTACTTTATTGTTAACACTCCTTATATTAAGGTGAGCTATGAGTAGAGAATTTGGGGTTAGATGGTGAGTGAAAGGGGGAGTGGGGTGGCTAAGGGTGTTGCTGCCTGGTCCTGGGTTGGGATGAATGTCCCCATGAAGGAGAGGATATCTATTGGGATAGTAGTGATGCTTCAGAAGTTTAATGAAATTTTGTTGTGATTTTCTATATTGCGTGAATGTAAGATGGGCTACTCTGTGGAATTTAGGAGATAGATAGGTTGAGTTGGATGTTATGTTTGAATGGCTTAGGGATTTAAGATCATTTATTAGCAATGTTTGTTTTAGGGGTTGGTGAGATGATGTGAATTGTAGGTTTTCATAAAAGGTAATTGTGTATGGTATTGAAAGGATAGATAGGAAAGAAAGTAGGAGTGGTATTTGTACATATGTGAGTGTATGAGTAAGAGGCATGTTTGTAGGAGATTATAGAATAGTATAGGACTTAGGAAGATGGGGTAGAGCGAGTGTGGAGTCTGTCGGCTGCAATGTGCCAAAAACCAGAATGTTGAATGCACAAACAGTTTTGCACCAGATAGTCGACTCCACTTATGTGAATGCACAACTGTTTTCATATAAGTTTAAGTCGACTATCTGCGTGGAGATCGCGGTACAGTGGGGAGTGGAAATTCAGCCACATCCCCACTGTAGTGCGATCTTGGAGTTAGAATACATAAGTAGGAGGGGTGGGGGGTGCAGCCCCCAAAAATGTTTTTCTGTTTGAATAAACAATAGTAAACCTATATATATATATATATATATATATATATATATATATATATATATATATATAGGTTGTTGACTGGGTTTGTATACATATTTATTGACATTATCAGGTACAAGCATACTGAAAACTCTAAAACATGAAAGAAATAAGCTTAAGATGACTTCTTCACTTAGGTTAACAAAAGCCTGTAGGAAAAAAGGAAATCCAACCAAACATGGATAAAAAGTAGGTGGCAACGGAAATTGAAAAAAAGGTGAAAGAAATAATAGAAAGAATGGGATCAGGTTAAAAGAAAAGATAAATGGAAAGATCTCAGTTATAACAAAAAATCTAAAGATCGGCTGGAACAGCTGCATGTTGGTCAAGACTTGTCTTGGCTTAAAAGAGGTAAATTTAAACCAAAAGATGAAAGGTTAGTAATGGCAGTCCAAGATAGTGGATTACATATTAGGTGGTTCATAAAATCTATAGAAAGGGTAGGAAAGGGGCATGACCAAGATGGCTAACTGAGAGCAGCAACTGGTGAAAGCTCTGTGACTGAAAACGTTTCTCTGACAGGAAACGTAGTCAAAAAGTTAAAATTTGAAGATACTTCTAGCTAATTGTATTCACGAACAGTCATAAAAAAAGATTTATAGCTTCAGGTTCTTCAAAACCAATAGCTTTTCTGTCAGAATTTCAACTGTTTGATTAAAAGAGAAAATACTTCAACATGAGTCAATAAGAAATGGTACTCAGGATTCTTGTTTTTTTAAAAAAATGTAGTCAATATTATCTAGTATACAATTAATATATTACTTAAAATAGACAAACTGGATACAATATTCAAATGTTTCAAAGAAAAGACCAGTAAGAAGATGGAACATTTTGAAACAATTGTGAAACAACAAGGGGCACAAATCAACAATATGGAAGAGACTTTTCAATCATCATGAACACAAAATAACTCAAAGTGAGCCTCGGACTGAATTTCTTTTAAAACAAAACAACTGGTTCATAGAAATTCCCAACAATTTAGAAAATAGACTGAGATGAAATAACATCAAAATTTATGGTATACCTGAATAGTATGAGGGAGACAATATAGCAAACTTCTTAACTACCTGGCTACATAAAACATTAAATCGACCTGAAACTTTATCTTTTGGAATTGAAAGAGCACATCGATCCCTGAGAAGGAAAACTCACCACCATGGTCAATTATTGTTAAGTTCATGTCTAGCTTACAAAAAGAACAAATATTAAAAGCAGCATGGTCCATTCCACCTATCAAAATAGGTGAGCATGTAGTCAGATTTGATGATGACTATTATGGTAAAGTAAAGAGTAAAAGAAAATAATATTTACCACTGATTAAGGAAATTAAAAAGAACAAACCACTTTTATGTTTTCTGCAAAGATAAGATTATCCCTTTCTCAAAAAACCAACCAGGAGTAACTAGCCTACCAAATCCTAATGTCCATATTGTAAAACTAGAAAGAGACAAAGCATGGGTTCCAAAAGCCAACATCCATTTTCGTTCAATGGTCCAACTCAAAACAAGTAACCCTGTTCAGATACCTTGTGCAAATCACATTTCAAAATATTTGGTTTTGCTAAAAAATACAGCAAAGGCACCATAAAAATGCTAAGAGAAAAATCAGCACATGCATACATTCTAATAATTAGGTGCAATGTGCTCATGAAACCTCAGTTCAGGTATAAGGAAAACAAACAACTGAAACCTTAATTCTCAGTTTTGGTATGAGCAAAATAAACAAGCAGAATGTGGTTGGTCACATGTCAGGCACTCTGAAGCCAGGTGTTAAAATGGCATCAGGAAGACACTCTTCATCCAATAAAACTCAGCAGATGTACTTCAGTTCAAGAAGACTTTATTGACAGCATCCAAGTGCTACTCAGTGGTTCTGAAATAGCAGTGTTGAAAACAGGGTTTTTATTGCCAAGTGTACAGGAGTGTCAGTGGCAGGTAACCAGTCAAGGTGCATGGGTGTAGAGGGCCAGAGCCTTTATTTCAATCAAATAAGACATTAAAATGGTACCTGCCCCTTGGTTTTGATTCATTTTGCGACAGTAACAGTTAAGCCAATCAAATCTACAGGAAAAAAACTCTTCATTTAAATATTATGTAAACCTGTAACTGATGTCCTGCCATAGGTTCATAGGCAGGTACTAGGCTATCGGCCCTGGGGCCTATACAAGCCCAGCCAAAAAGGTACCCTGGCTTTTGCCACCCAAGAAAATTATTTTCCTGTACCACTGTCGAGCAGAGCCACAGAGGTGATCCCCAGGGTGAATTTCCTATTTCCCATCCAATAATCAAGATTTTTCTTGAAGAGTGCTAATGAGGAGCTTTGTTTGATATAGATAGGTAGTTTATTCCAGAGTATGGGAAGTCTCTGGGACAGGAATCTATCCCTCCGGCATTTTCTGTTTATTGTGGTGACAAGGTTTAGGTCCCTAGAGCGTGTAACTCGTAGGGATTGGGATTTCTTTAAGTGCAGCATGTCCAACAGCTCTGGGTTTGACATAGTTTTGTATGTTAGGCAGAGATCACCTCTGAGTAGGCGATATGCGACGGAGTAAAGCTGGAGTTTTTTGAGACGGTCTGTGTAGGGCATCTGTTTGAGGCCGGTAATCCTCTTTGTGAGGTATTTCCACGGCCTTTACAGTTGTTGTAGATATCTTGTAAGGTACATTCCAAAAGGGGCGTTGTACTCTATAATGGGTCTAAAGAGTGATGAGTAGAGGGAAATAATGACCTCTTTTTGTCTGGATGAATTTTAATTAATTGTATAATAGTAACAGTTAAGCCAACCAAATCTATAGGAAACAATTTATTTATTATTTATTTATTTGCATTTGTTGACCGGGATAGTCTACTGGGCAGAGTTACCCAGTTTTCAGTGGTGGCCTGGGGAGAAAAGCTCCACAAGGATAGTTATATTACATTGCATTACATTTAATTGCATAACATTTACATATATGTAGGGTTACATTGCATTACTATTAATAGACAGTATTCAGTGTAATGTATTAGGTAACATTAGTAGAATAGGAAATCTCATTAATCATATTTAGACCAGACTGACAGAAAAAAGCTCATTAGGTATTCATGTAAAAAATATAAAGAAGAGGGTAAGAACAACATTGATGGAGGTAATTTAGGTAGGAGCATGAAAGAGACATTCCCACTTGGAGGATAGATGTGAGAAGAGCTGGGTTTTGAAGTTATTATGGTTAGGTATGTTGCGTAGGTGAGAGGGGAGGGAGTTCCAAAGTTTGGCTATTGTGCAGGATAGCAGTAGTTGGCCTGGGGGATGAGAGGGTTTGTGTGCTTAAAGCAGGTTTTGGTTCTCGGATCTTAGGGAGTGGGAGGGAGTGTAGGGTGGTAGCACTTTGGCTAGGAATGGACCAGTCTGATGGTTTGAAAATGAGCTTGTGAGTAGTGGTGAGTTGCAGATATCTAAGGTAGTTGGGGAGTTCTAACCATTTGAGGGTGAGTAGTGAGTGGCAGTGATGATATGAACTTTTGGAGTAGGTAGCGAATTTGCTAATTTTGTGGTAGCAGGCTTCCAGTTTGGAGTGAAGGCCTAGCTGGAGGTTGATAAATAGAAGAGCGCTGTACATAAGAGATGGGAGGAGGAAGGTAGTTGCAAGCATTTGTTGGGTGGAGGGGCTAAGATAGCGATTGTGCCTGTATAGCAGACCAATCTTCTGGTAAGTTTTCTTGATAGCAGAGTATATGTGGGAGTCAAACTTTAGGTTTTCATCAATAATGATGCCTAGCAGTTTGATTGAGGGGACTATTTCTAATGGAATTTTATTTTGGCTAGTAATGCAGAAATGGTTTCTGTCCAAAGTGGAATTTCTAGTAGGAGTAAAGATCATTAGTTTTGTTTTGGTGGCATTTAGGGCAAGGTGATTGGCTTTCATCCAAGATTCTGTTTTGGAAAAGGCAAGTTGGGTTTTTATTAGCAGTTTAGAAGGGGAAGAGGCTGAGGAGATGATGGTGGAGTTGTCTGCATATTGGATGATAGAGGCTTCAGGGATGGAGAGGTGGAAGTTGTTGATAAATATGTTAAAGAGTAGAGGACCTAGAACTGAACGTTGGGGGACCCTGGTGGGTGTTGGTAGGAAAGGAGAGGTAGATTCTTTCCACTGGATGGCTTGTTGGCTGAATACTGGATAGGTAGCTGTTGAACCATTTAAATATTATGTAAGTCTGTAAATGATGTTCTGCACTAAACATTTGTTGTGCTTTTGGTATTCTTTATCAGGGCTACGAAAAATGTTAGGGATGCTTTGTAACCCTTGCTTTGGCTCTTTCTCCTAGTTTCATGATCTGGATACTAGGATCTGGTAGGGAAAGTTACATCTAGGTTGCTTTATTCCCTTGGATCCTTTGTTGACCAAGGGCTTTACTTGCAGGTTTTGACCATCTCCAATTTTTTGATTAAATTTCTCAAGAAACCAAAATATTTAACACACTGAAGGAGGCAATCACTTTTGTTAACAGCAATAAAATCATTATTACTGAAGAAATGGAGTGGAACAATATATCTATGAAGAGAGCAAGATGAATTATTGGAAAACTGCTTCTAAAACTGAAAAGCCTAAATGCAAATGACTCGTATTCACTTATTGCTGGACTATTATTCTCTGGAACAATAGTTTTGCCTTTTAAGTAAAAGGTTTGTACTAGACTTTGAGCCTCAAAACATATTAAGTATGTATTTATATTTTAAGCTAAAGCATTTTTTCATGATGAGGAATATAAAGTGTTAGTGTTACTGTTTTACTATATTTACAGTGAAAGACTTAATATACTTTATTTAACTAAACCTATAAGTGTGTTTCTAAGTGTTAAACAAATGCTTTCCATAAGAAAATGTCATTATATTATCAGTAATAGAATTGTTAACTTTAAAGCTATATAAGTTGCAAATTTTATTTTATTTATTTGACATCACTTAGTATATGTATTGCTGAGTTAACTGAATGTCAGATCTAAGTAATATGCTAATTGAAAGAGTTAAAGTGCTGTTGACTTTGTTTTCCTTGTTCCTGTGTAACATTTTTTTCACAGGTCATTTATGAAACAACAGATACATTGAGAAAGCTTGAGAACAATAGAATGTCCCATTTCTTCAGAATGCTACAAATTTCCCACTTTAAGCTGTGCTGAAGAAAATATAGATCAAAGTTCATTACTGATGTCTGTGAAAGAAGAAATGGAGCTTTCAAATGTTTTTCCTTTTCTCAAGTATTTATGTGAGAAATGTATTCAAAATAACCATCTTTTCTTTTCTTAGACTTGAAAAATTGTAAGACAAAAGCTATAGTAATGTTATAACATTATATATATATATATATATATATATATATATATATATATATATATATATATATATATATATATATATATATATATATATATATATATATATATATATATATATATATATATATATATATATATATATATATATATATATATATATATATATATATATATATATATATATATATATATATATATATATATATATATATATATATATATATATATATATATATATATATAGAGTAATGTATACAATTTGATAACATTTTGCATGTTAACACCTTATGCTGCAGTGTTATTAACTTTAAGTATACATATTAACTGTACATATTAATTGAAGGAAGGAAAGTTATATGTTTGTTACTAATTAGAACAGCTTAAAAGAACTAAGAAAAATGAAAAACTTACAAAGGACATTAGCAGCTGCTGCATGTTGTGAGTTGTCATTTTTCACTTGCTATAGCCAGATTTTGATTTCAGCATGTAAAGCTTAGATCAGAACAGCAGTTCACAATAGCTAAACACACTTATTCAAATTAAATAAGCAGGAATTATTTTATATATAGTCAATATTGCTTGTAATATTAGAATTAATAAATAAACATCTTACAAATATGCAAATACACAGGTAATGCAACATCTTCTATCTAAGATCAGTAAAACAACAGTATCAGTAAATTAAGAAATATATAGACTTACAATAATATTTAATAGAGAACTGATAAATAATGTTTTGATGGGATATTTTAGAAATACTAGATATATAGAATAAGGTAGAATACTAGTGGGAAAATAAGACAAAAATATACTTAAATAACAAACTATTTGTAAGAAAGATGTCTATTGACTATAGCTGTATATGACAGAAATGTGATCTCATATATTTTACATAGAAAAGCATATAACATTTTGCAAAATAATATAAAAGCCAAAATTTTAAGCTTGGTCATGTGAACTTTGAAGCTATTTACATGTTGAATGTGATTAGATTCACAAAGACTACCTGAAATAACTCAATTTATATGTCAATGTAGAAACATGAGTGTTTTATTGCTTTATGAGTGCATCACATTTTATAGAAAGTAAAGCAAATGTTTCAATATGCTTAAATCAAGAAATGAAGAATGTGGTTTAAATTGAACACTTTGTAACTTATGAATACAATATAGACTGCAATTCTTTTTTACTCCATATAAATAGCAAGACATTCTCTTTAAACTCAGTATTGTGCATATTTTTATGAAGTACTTTAATAAGGTAATGTTTTAAAAAATGATATTTGATGTGTTAAGAGCATATCAGAAATTTGAAATATATGTATGTGTACTTTAAAAAGTAATTCACAGCTTTTTGTTAGAGCTATAAAATATGTGTATGTGTCTTTTGACATGCTAAATATATATGTACATTGATCCCTCTTTTGTATTATATTTCAGTATAAGATTACCTGTCACCTGCAACTTTACATAAGTCTTTATCTCTTCAGGTCCCACTCTGTTATACTTATTTATTTAAAGATCTAGTTATGATAATGTTGAATGAGTGAATAATTTTAGGAATATGAAATGGGCAATTTACACTACTATTATATAAATAGGCATGTAGTATACTATTTCTTAGATTATTTAATGTCTATGATTAATAGAAGAGGATTATTATATAAATATATAACTGAATTAATAGTCTCTTACTATTTTGACCTTACTATATATATATATATATATATATATATATATATATATATATATATATAAATATATATATATATATATCTATGGGTCTACTTCTGATTGTCGAAAACACACTTTCTCGACAACCAGAAGATCGAACCCATGTAAGCGAAAGTGCACTAAATCAAAAGTGCACTTTTGCAAAAGCCGGTCTCCGAAGCGCATTACAGTAGGGATAAGGAAATATATCTTTTCCCCACTGTAGTGCGATCTCGGGATTAGTATATTTAAGTAGGGGGTGTGTGGGGGGCACAGTGGGGCTTGCCCACTAGCAAAATACTGTTTTTTCCAGTACGGAGAACCGGCTTTTGCAAAAGTGCACTTTCAATGTAGTGCACTTTTGCTTTAATGGGTCTTGATGTTTCTTATTTGAGATTGTGAAATTTCGATCAAGAAACATATATATATATATATATATATATATATATATATATATATATATGTGTGTGTAATAGTATATTAATTACTTGTAAGTCCCAATAGTTTTGGCTTGTTTTTGGATGAATTTTTAGGTGTTGCTAGATAGAGCAACAGTTTAGTAGTTTGACTATTCAATAGGCAGACTAGGAATTTTGATATCCATGGTAGGCTGTGTTTTATTAGTATTGCATACAGTTACAGTTGTAGACGTGTCTTTGCTTTTGTTACTTTTGAATTTTAGTTGTTTAGTTTGTAGAAAGGAAGAATTCAAAAAAATATGGAATGTCAAGATACTGTCAGAGGAATATGTTAGAGTCTTATATATTATTCAACTAAAATGGTGGATAAATGTCTCATATTATGTTTTAAAAGAAATATTTTGAAATTCACAGTATGTATAGTTTTAATCTATTATTAATTAATGCAAATGGACTAAATAATGGCATCAAAAGGAAATCATTAATGAGATATTTAAAATTAAGTAGAGAAGACATTATACCTTGCAAGAGACTCAGTTGATAGATAAAGATATACAATATTTAAATAATTGAGGTTATGAAATGTTATCATCTGCTTCTTTTAAAAAACTGAGGAGAGGAACTGCTATACTTTAGAGAAAATCGACTCTAATGCCTAAGGTCATGGAATCATTTAATGATCCTCAAAGAATGTATACATTTGTAATAATTAAATATAACGGCAAATTCTCTACATTAGTTAATTTTTATTGGATCCCTGGAGTAGGTGCAAGAGTGGCTAAAGATCATTTAAACTTACAACAAAGTCATTGGAAATGTAGTTTAACTTTATCAGGGAATTTTGGCAGGGGATTTTAACTACATATTTAGTACAGAAGATACAAGTAAACAGAATAAATCTAAAATACTGCAAATAGCTAAAGGACTAAATAGATGGATTATTAATAATTTAAATATTTGCTAGCAAAAGCACAAGATAAGTCATTGTTCTTCAGTCATTATTTTTATGTACAAGGTATGTAAACTAGAACTGATAAGATTTATGCCTCTATAGACTTACTTAATAAACTGAATTTTTTAAAACTATCCTTTGCCCTCTATCTGATCATAATGCACTAAGTATTAATATAGTAATGGATATAAGGACATTTTGAATTATTTAGAGAGTTACCTTAAGGAATAAGTCAAGGACATTTTTAACTTTGAATGATAATAGTCAAGTTAGTAAATTCATACTATGGGACTCTTTAAAAATGTGTAATAAAATATAATGGGAAGATGGGCTAGCCATAAAATAAAAGAGTGGGATAAAGAGTTGTTAGAAATACAAGATAAAATGCACAAAGCAAGGTCTGAACAACAAACAAAGAAATTAGATAATACTAAAATCATTCCAAAATTAATGATAAAATAATAAACAGTTTTAAATCATAAAGTGGCAATATCTTTAGAAAAAAATAAAATTATATAGTTATGGGATGACTTCAAAAATCTACATAGATTAGCCAATAGAAGTAAGATGTTAAGCAAAAGGGCACAAATCAATAATATCCAAAGTCCTCACACTTATAAGCTTACTTCATATACAGAGTAAATGCTTAATAATTTTAAAAAATCCATGAGGATTTTAATAATGATAAAATAATAATCTTGATGATTACAAAATTGACAATTATTTAAAGAAAAATGTTGCTTGTAAACTAAATGACTAACAAATATATCAGTTCAATAAGCCTATTACCTTGTCAAAAGTTAAAGAAGCTTTAAAAAGGTAAAAATGATAAATCTCAGGGTTAGATGTTTTAACTATGGAATTGTATAGTCTGTTTCCACTAAATATTGTAGAATTACTCAGTGACATTTTCAGTATAATTCAGGATGACAAAATAATTCCTCCCTCATAGAAATTGTCTGTAATCTCATCTATACTTAAACAAAAAAGGATAATAAATTAGCCTCCTCATATAGACCTATTTCTTATTAAATGTAGACTATAAAATATTTACTTCCATTCTCACCATAAAATTTAGAAATATACTACATAATTTCATTAACAAAGATCAAACAGGAGTGAGTTGGATGAAGTGGTGATGGCTGTACCCAAGGGTGAGAGACTGGTGATTGGAGCAGATTTTAATGGGCATGTTGGTGAAGGGAACAGAGGGAATGAGGAAGTGATGGGTAGGTATGGTGTTAAGCAAATGAATGCAGAAGGTCAGATGGTAGTGGATTTTGTGAAAAGGATGGACATGGCTGTGATGAATATGTATTTTAACAAGAGGGAGGAGCATAGGGTGACATACAAGAGTGGAGGAAGATGCACACAGGTGGATTATTATATCTTATGTAGAAGGGCTAATCTGAAGGAGATTGGAGACTGTAAAGTGGTGGCAGGGAAAGTGTAGTTAGGCAGCTAGGATGGTGGTTTGTAGGATGATGTTGGTGATCAAGAAGAGGAGGATGAGTGTGAGGGCAGCACCAAGGATCAAATGGTGGAAATTGAAATAGGGTAATTGTGAGGTGATGTTCAGGGAATAGTTAAGACAGGCACTGGGTGGCAGTGAAGAGTTACCGAATAGCTGGGTAACTAGTAAGAGAGATGGCTAGAAGGTGCTTGGTGTGACATCTGGAAAGTGGGATTGTCAAAGAGATGAAGAAAGTAGACAAGAGTATAAGGAGATGAGGTGCATGGCAAAGAGAGAGGTGGCGAAGGCTAAGGATAAGGCATATGAAGAGTTGTATAAAATGTTGGACACTAAGGAGGGAGAAAAGGACCTGTACTGATTGGCTAGACAGAGGGACCGAGCTAGTAAAGATGTGCAGCAGGTAAGGGTGATAAAGGATAATGAGGGAAACATACTCACAAGTGAGGAGAGTGTGTTTAGCAGATGGAAAGAGTACTTTGAGGGGCTGATGAATGAAGAGAATGAGAGGGAGAGAAGGTTGGATGATGTGCGGATAGTGAATCATGAAGTGCAGTGGATTAGCAAGGAGGAAGTAAGGATAGCTATGAAGAGGATGAAGAACGGAAAGGCTGTTGGTCCAGATGACATACCTGTGGAAGCATGGAGGTGTTTAGGTGAAATGGCAGTGGAGTTTTTAACTAGATTGTTTAATGAACTCTTGGAAAGTGAGAGGATGCCTGCAGAATGAAGAAAAAGTGCTTTGGTACCGATTTTTAAGAATAAGGGTGATGTGCAGAGCTGTAGTAACTACAGAGGGATTAAACTGATCAGTCATAGCATGAAGTTATGGGAAAGAGTAGTGGAAGCTAGGTTAAGAAGGGAGGTGATGATTAGTGATCAGCAGTATGGTTTCATGCCAGGGAAGAGCACTACAGATGTGATGTTTGCCCTGAGAGTATTGATGGAGAAGTACAGAGAAAGTCAGAAGGAGTTGCATTGTGTCTTTGTGGCTTTAGAGAAAGCATATGACAGGGTGCCTAGAGAGGAGTTGTGGTATTGTATGAGGAAGTTGGGAGTATCAGAGAAGTATGTAAGAGTGGTACAGGATATGTATGAGGGTAGTGTGACAGCGGTGAGGTCTGTGGTGGGAGTGACGCATGCGTTTAAGGTGGAAGTGGGATTACATCAAGGATCAGCTCTGAGCCCTTTCTTATTTGCAATGGTAATGGACAGGTTGACAGATGAGATCAGACAGGAGTCCCCATGGATTATGATGTTTGCAGATGACATTGTGATCTGTAGTGAGAGTAGGGAACAGGTGGAAGAGACCCTGGAGAGGTGGAGATATACTCTAGAGAGAAGAGAAATGAAAGTCAGGAGGACTAAGACAGAATATATGTGTGTGAATGAGAGGGAGGACAGAGGAATGGTGAGGATGCAGGGAGTAGAGTGGCGAAGGTGAATGAGTTTAAGTACTTGGGATCAACAGTTCAGAGTAATGGTGAGTGTGGAAGAGAGGTGAAGAAGAGAGTACAGGCAGGATGGAGTGGGTGGAGAAGAGTGTCAGGAGTGATTTGTGACAGGCGAGTGCCAGTAAGAGTGAAAGGGAAGGTCTACAAGAGGGTAGTGAGACCAGCTATTTTATACAGGTTGGAGACAGTGGCATTGACAAAAAGGCAGGAGTCAGAGCTTGATGTGGCAGAGTTGAAGATGTTAAGATTTGCACTGGGTGTGATGAGGATGAACAGGATTAGGAATAAGTATATTACAGGGTCAGCCCAGGTTGGAAGGTTTGGAGACAAAGCCAGAGAGGCAAGATTATGTTGGTTTGGACATGTGCTGAGGAGGGATGCAGAGTATATTGGGAAAAAGATGCTAAGGATGAAGCTGCCAGGTAACGGGAAAAGAGGAAGGCCTAAGATAAGGTTTATGGATGTGGTGAGAGAGGACATGCAGGCGGTTGGTGTGACAGAGCAAGATGCAGAGGACAGGAAGAAATGGAAACAGTTGATCTGCTGTGGCGACCCCTAAAGGGAGCAGCCAAAAGAAGAAGAAGAAGAAGAAGAAGAAGAAACAGGATTTATGCTCAATAGATCAGCATACGATAATATAAAAAGGGTAGTAACTATCTTATATTTAGCAAATGGAATGAACATGAAATTGTTCCTAATTAGTTTAGATATTGAGAGAGCTTTTGATTCTGTTGATTGGAACTACCAGTTTAAAACTTTAGAAGAGTTTGCATTTCTAGAACAGTTTATTGGTATATTAAACAAACCTGTATAGAGACTCTAATGCAAAATGTATGGATTTTTATTTAATAAACTTTGTCAGTCTAAACTACAACTTATTTGCAGATGATATTTCATTAACTGTAAGAGATTTAAATTATTTGATTGAAGAAATAGATGAAGAAATTGAAAAGTTTCAAGAAGTATGACTGCTGAAATTTAATAGCAATAAAACTGAAATATTAGTGTTAAATCAATTACTAAATAGTAACTTTAAGGATGTGAATATAATTAATAGTAAAAATACTCAAAATATTTAGGAAGAAAAATCTATCTATCTATCTATATATATATATATATATATATATATATATATATATATATATATATATATTGCATTCAATACCTTTAATACCTGACAAAAACTTTTAAAGAAAATGGAATAAATGTTAACTTCATTCTTATGGTATCCTAAAAAGCCAATAATTGTTTATGGAAATCATATAAATTATGGGAGTATGGTAGTATTAGCTTCCTAGATGTAGAATATTATTTTATTGCTCCAAATTTTAACTCTGTTTTACTCTGGATACACTCAACCTACAATAGTCAATGGAAAACCATCCAGGACCAGATTATACTAAATTCTTATAAGTTTATTAAAGATGATAAATTAGAAATATGTAACAATTCTTTCCTCTGGTTAACAAAATGCACCTTAGAAGGAAATTAATTTCAGACTTTAGACTCTGCGTATATGAAATCAATTCTTAAACAGTTAAGAAATATACTTTTAAAACTCCATTATATCAAAATGAAATTTTTTTTGTGTTTTCTTATTGCACATGCCTCTAGATTTGGGTCTATATTATGGGATCAACATCTTAAAATGTCGACTCTCAATTGTTCGACACGAAAATGTCGAACTCCAAGTTTCCCGAATGGCCATGGAAAGAAATCGGTTGGCTGTTCTGTTACACCTGCCCTTTCCCTAATTGTAGTGTGGTTTTGGAGTTAGAATATTTAGTTAGGGTGTGGGGGACACGGCCCCCCCATGTTAGGGTGTGTGGGGGGGGCAAAGCATCTCACTTAAATATGTTTGTTTTTGTGTGGCATTGGTGTTTGGTTGAACTTTGGAGTTTGACATTTTCGTGTCGAACAACTGAGAGTCGACATTTTAAAATGTCAATCTTATAATATAGACCCTCTAGATTTGTGGAAACTTAGAACAAAGTTAAAATGAGTTTACTATAAAGGAAATTATTAGCATTATGGTCTGATTGTTTTGGAAAAAGAAAAGCTAAGTCCCCACAATATTTAATGAAAAAATATAAGTTGAATGAATCTGATAACCACTTAATAATATCCATCAGTAAGAAATTAAATGAATTTGTGGATAATATGAGTGAAGAGGAACAGGAAATTATTCCCCCATTATATGAATATATGAATGTTGTTATTAAAAGTCGATTGACATACAAAGGAAGTTTGCCAAAGTTTTATAAGTTAATTATAAATAATAATGATAATGATCATTTCAGTGCAAACTTCTGGAATTTTTTAGACAGTGGTGGACTGAATGACTCAATAGATGGTAAGAATAAAGCTTTGATACTTAAATCAATTAGTCAAACCTCTTCAAGTTTATACTGGAAAGTTTCTATGTAAAAATACATATATAGAATGTTTGCTACTCCATATAAAATCTCTACGTTTAGTAAAATGACTTCAGTTTGTTGATGTAGTAATAATATAAAAGCTGAAGGCACATGTTTATGGATTGTGAAAATTAAATCTATATTGAGAAGAGATAAATACATTTTTAAGAGGTTATAGTCTGATAATTGTTCTTTAACTAGATCATTAATACTAATGAATGTTCCACTTCCTGTGTCTATGAAAGCCGAAGATCAAAAACTCATTTGGGCTCTCTTGGCAGTTGCCTGAAAAGTTATTACAAAAAACTGAAAATCAAACATAGTTCTTATATTCAAAACAATTTTAAATTTAACAAAAAAATACTATGTAAAACTGAAAAAAGAAGTTAGCAAAATAAGATCTATAAATCATAAAAAGACCTTTAGTTGTTGGGATAACCTTGAAATGTTGCTATTGGAATACCATGATTCTGAATGTGTTAATTATATAACATTACCTTGATAATTCAATTATTCCTATCATTGTATAACAATATCTGCAGTTGAGTTCTCTGTGTATATATTGTAAATATGTTAAATTTGTGATGACGTGAGATATTGCCAGCTATGCCAGGAGAAGTTGGGTGGTGGATGTGTAACATATGCCAGTACGGCATGTCATTTGTATATCAAACTGATTTGTACAGATGCTTGTATTGAAAAATGCATTTATTAAGCTGCTTGTAATAAAAATATACCAGCAGTGGGTCCTGACTGTATTGTAACTGATTAAATATATATGTTTTAACAAAGTATAATGGAAGAGAACATGTTAATCTCAGTCCATATAACTTTGAAAAATAGTCAGAAATTAAATTACTTAATTTAGGCCAAAAAGATTGTATCTTACAGTTCTGACTGCAGATAGAGACAACATTTATGTGCTAGAGAATGGTTTATTAGCTCTTGTAGGAAGAATGGAAGTGTTTATTGTTTTATAAGTTCCAGAAGCTGCAACAGATATTATTATTGACACATATGTGCTAAATCCTGCCAGCTTATCAAAACCAAGGGGGTAGTATGGAAACCAGAAGTCATATGACCAGATGTGTGTGATGTCATTCTGTAAGCCAGCTCTGTAATCATATTTTAATACTAGTTGAGACTGAAGACTCATAGCACCCTGTTTTTGCAACCTGACAAAGAAGGATCCCTCACCTACTTCATCCTGCCTTGCTCTAGTAAGTGACCAAGGTGATAGTAATTCTTTAAATCAGTCAAGAAGTTATAGTGAGATTAGTTAAGTACGGTTTTCTGTATCTGTGTGGATATATTCATCTGTGTCATTTTAATATTTCTAGGATTGAAACTCTGGTGTTTATTGTAGATAGATATTTAGTATATTCATGTTATTTTATTATTTATTATTAAATATATTGAAACTTTTCATCATAGTTGGTCCTTTAGAGAATATTTTAATATTTGACAGTACTCATATCTATTTGGTGGCTCTGTGGCCACTTCTGAAAGCCTTACTGCATTGGTCAAAACACTACCATTTGTATTAATATTAATTTCACTCAGTATAATTAGGCACCCTTGTAACAGCTTTAGAGTAGCTGGCTTTGGAGTATCTGGTGGCAGTAACTACCGTACAGCATGTGCAGAAGAGGGCATAGTTAGTATATTTGTGCCATCCTTTCTCAGGTGTGTGTGTATGTGTGTGTGTGCATATGTGTGTAAATCAAAGCTCCAAGAGTGTGTGTGTGTCAGCTGTTTGGAGCAGGAACATGAAGCAGTTGTTTCACAGAGAGGGTACTGGAGGACTTGGCTTGGACACTCGGCTAAGGACTCAACTCTATAGTTGTGCTAGTGGGGAGTCTTACTGAGGATCTGGAGGGAGACAGAGAGAGAAATCCAGACCCTGGACTGAGTGTGTTCTTTGTGTGCTCTTAAGAGAAATTGTGCTTGATGCAGAGAGCTGCATCTGGAAATACTGTATCTATTTTTGAACATTCCTCTTCAATGTCAGTGGTGAGGATTCAGGGTCCTTGATTACTGGCCCAGAGAGGGTGCATCATAAAATTAATAAAAATATTATTAAAAAATTAAAAGTCATGAGATATAGACTAACATAGATTTGAAACAGTTACACATCTTATTGCAGGGTACAATACATTCATGGCTGAAGGTTTGTACATGAAAGACATAACAATGTGTTGATTTTGTTACACTGGAGACTTTGTAAACATTACAACACAAAAACAGCTGAGAGACATTGGAAACATGAACTGCAGAGAATTGTTGAAAATGATGAAGTAATGATTATGTAGGATCAAACCATATCAGCATTTAAGAATGTAGAAGCAAACAGACCAGAAATTGTATTTCAAGAGAAAAAGACAGAAATATATTTGATTATTGAAATTGCTACACCCAGTGTCTTACTAACTGAAAGATATAAAATTGAAAAATATTAGGACTTGCAACCAGAGACTAGAGCAATATGGAATAAGGATACACAGTTCCAATTGTAGTAGAAGCAACTGGGCTAATAAGAATCTTCAAACACAGCTAAATAAGCTACTGGTAAAAGTAACCCCATTATGAAATGGTGCTGAAGAGAGCATGTGTATCAAATGTCAAAGACTGAAGCAAAACTGATTTCATGAACTGTAATTATGCCTTAACTTAGAAACGGGGTTAATTTCCATCAAGGTATGTAAAAACCTAAGCATTTAGGGAAATTAAACCAGGGAATGCAGTTGTCACACAACTAACACCCTGAAAGCCTTACCCTCTTTATAAAATGGCATTATACTAAGTTTGTTTATATAATACTACAGGTGCATAATAATGTATATGACTCTGTTTGCTTGCAAAAGCTTATTTAAAAAGTAATTCAATTAAAAAACTAAAGATTCTTCTTTATAAAACTTTTAAAATGTCTGAATATTAATATATATTTATTGTAGTGCTTTTATAGTCCTTTAAATGTGTGAAAATATAGTACCTTTTTCATATTTTAGAATGTTTGATCATATTAGCAGTAAACATAAAATAACTAATATGTATTTATTACAGGGTGAAATGTGAATTTCTAATGTTCAGTGCTTTAATAGCATTTAAATTTCATTTTATGAAACATTATAGCTTCAACAAATAATTTATTTTTAATACTGAAACTCCATTATTTATATGGACTCACATATTTCTGTGTTTAATTAAGCTTCTTTCTTCACTTTTGTGCCCATTTGTTAATATTAATAAATTATTCATGATCATGAACTATTGTGCTTGTTAGAGCAAACTACTAGTGCTGTGATGGTTGAGAAAAGGGCAATCTAATTTCTAGCTGTAAACATTACAAAGAGCCATAAAGTTGAAATCAGCAAATGTGACCTACTTTTGGCAGCTCATCATGATTTCAGAAAAGAATCTAGAGTACATAACCTGTAACTGCTTGAGATAAAGGGCACTGGCAAAGTTTAGTTTCTTTGATAATTCATGATAATTCATAGATATATGACACAACAAACCAGTGCCAAGTATATATATATATATATATATATATATATATATATATATATATATATATATATAAAATGTTAATGGCCTTAGCCATGTGAACATCTTCATTTAATGTCAGACTTTTTTTTTTGCATGAAAAATGCTCCATTCTTTATTTTATACCCTCAAGAGGATTGCTAAAATGAATCCTGTACAAGAGATCAAAGAATACACAATGTAGAAAGGGGTGCATACTGTTACACAGGGTTGTGCTATATTAATATGCTTTCTAGGCCTTAAGTTTGTGCTTAATCCTCAAGAATGTTTTCTTTAAATAGTATTGAAAAACTAAATTATGCCATCACTTAATATCTAAGAGATCCATTTTCTTCCACACAAGTGATGTTTTATATATATATATATATATATATATATATATATATATATATATATAGTCCACAAATTTATTGGGAAGAAAGGTTTACCAATATTCTACCAAAAAAGCATGCAAATCAGTACACTTGAGTGCCAAGCCTATATCTTCCACAAATTCATTGGGAAGAAAGGTTGGAATTTAATCACTTTTGGCACATTACCCCTATTACAGCTATGTTGTCATATGTCAGAGAAACGTAAAAGGGTAGTATAACAAAATAAAGGTTCAGATCCAAGTCCAGGACATGCAGGTATTCCATGATGAAGAGTTCTAGTGACCAGCTGCTCATCTCCCTTCACATAAATAGAATGAGGGAGCATAGTATAAAAACAGCACTAAACCAATGTGCCAGTGATTTCATGTTGTATGCCTGTATGTGTCATGCTGAAAATCTCCAGCTACTTACCAGACATTATCAGGATAGCCAGCTACTCTAGTAGAATTCTTAAAAGACAAAAGCTGTCATCTTATATATCCTACTTTTGAGCATGTATGACCTTTAACTGAAAGCTTGTGAACACAATCAGTCAGAAAGGTTGTTGTTTGTCTTTCGGCTTTTTCCCAGTAAGGGGTCGCCACAGCGAAACTCCGGTCCGCTAATGATTGGCAGTAGATTTTTTTTACGAAATGCCGAGGTGCCAGCTCAATGTCCAACCTTCAAGGTAATGAGGGGAAAGAAAAGAAGGAGAAAACTTGGAGTTTGGTAAGGGAAAGAAGTCTGTAGAAGGCAAAACGCTCATGACATCCATGCTTATCTGTCAAGGGGTATAAAACAGTATTGAAATATAGACACAATATTCATCAGATCAGCTGTGCTGTGAGCAGCATATTTATAAATACAAACTGAACACAGCATCCCTCAGACAAACATTTTACAACTTTACAGTAACTATATCCTTATCCTCCCTATTTCTAGTCTTATCAATTGCTCCATACAAGAAGCATATATCCCACAGCTATGGAAGGTATCATACATTATTCCACTACATAAAGGCAAAAACTCTTACCAATACTCATATTATCACCCCATTGCCATTCTATCCCCCTTATCTAAAATACTTGAGAAATATATACATTCTCAGGTAACACAATTCCTAAACCTCACACCATCTCCTCTCCCCCATACAGCATGGCTTCCGACAACACCATAGCACAACCACTGCTCTGCTCTCTTTCACCAATCTGATCAACCAACATAGAAATAGTAATAACTTTGTATCTGCAATATTTCTAGACCTCTCCAAAGCAGTTGACATGGTTTCACATTCCTTACTGCTAGACAACCTGACATCCCTATCCTTTGCCCCTTCTACTACAGCCTGGTTTAAAAGCTATCTGTCAAATAGGCAACAGTCTATCCAATGGCAAAGTGTACTATCCCCCTTACTCCCAACTATCATAGGTGTAGTACAAGGCTCCATATTAGGCCCACTTCTTTTTCTCCATATTTACCAATAATCTCCATACCACTACACAGCATCCTTCACTTATACAATATGCTGACGATTCAGCTCTTATCTGTTCACCTCCATCACTTCCCACCCTACAACAATTCACCCAGGCATACTTTAGTTCTGTGGAAAGTTGCATCACTCAGATCCAACTTATCCTAAACCCTAATAAAACCAAATTACTACTTTTCACCCACAACAAAACCATTTCTACCCCTCTATCCTTCACTATCTCCTCCAAAAATGGCACTATTATCTCTCCCTCTAACCATACCAAACTCCTGGGCATTGGAATTGATAAAAATTTACACTTTGATGTTGACATTTCACAAACTTTCAAAAAAGTACATAAAAAATGGGAACACTATATAGGCACAGGAAATCCCTCTCAAAACAAGCACTGATTACCCTAGCCCAAACTCACCTCTTGTCTACCCTAATGTATGCTGCTACAATTCTTACCCAGGTTAGAAAACTTGACCTTGCCAGACTCAAATCATGTTATAATAAAATCGCCAAGGTTGCAAACAACTTCACCTTTAGAACCCACCATTGCCAGGCTCTAGGGGAACTGCAGTGGCTGGAATTTCCCCAGCTACTAACCTATCACCAATTAGTCATTGCCTACAATGTGTTAACACATCTAGAAAAAAACCCTGCCCTAGGCCAACTTCTCAACCACTATAATACAAATCATCCTTTCCAATATTCCGACAAACCCCTCCTTTGTATCTCTAGGGCTAACAATACTGCAGGAAAAGCACTGTTCTCTCACTCCATAGCTATGACCTGGAATAATCTCCCTCCTGCTCTGATTCTGCCCCTACCTCTTCTCACTTTAAAAACTCACTTAGAACACGCTTAAAGAATAAGTGGCTATGCCCATGTATTACATAAGTCCTCAAATTATTCCACTTATATACCTCACTTCCTAATATACTACCTACTGTAATATATATTACAGTCTAGGTCTTCTCCTAATGCTGATTGAATTTGTATACTTATTCTGTTATTAACCATGTGTAACTATTTTTTTCTTGTATATATAGGTCTTGTTATGTCTTCTGATGTATACTGTATTTTAATATTTTGTTTGAAAATTCTCTGTATACTGTATTTTAACGTATTGTGTAAAATTGTACTTACTGTGGAGCTTTTCTCCCCGGGCCTCCACTGAAAATATACCTGTGTCCAGTCGGACCATCCCAGTTAACAAATGTAAAATAAAATAAATAAATAAACTCTAAAGTAGGCAATTCCCCAATGCATTGGCTTATTTTGTGTCACAGAATTGCTTTCTAGGCCTTAAGTGTGTGCGTGATTCTCAAGCCTGTTTCCTTTAAATAGTATTCCAAAACTAAATTATGCCATCACTTAATATCTAAGAGATCCATTTTCTTCCACACAAGTGATGTTTTTCTGTGATATAGTGGATTCCCCAAAATGACTAGCCTGAAAGGCTGAGAGAGGAACTCCAAAGACTATTACATTCTGCAGTAGAGTGGCAATCTCACCACAGATCACCTGGGGCACTCCTTTGAAGTGAACTTCTAACCTAAGCACTCCTTTCTACTTCATGTATTCTTTGATCTCTTGCACATGATTCATTTTAGCAATCCTCTTGAGGTTATAAAATAAAGAATGGAGCATTTTCCATGCAAAAAAAGTCTGAAATTAAATGAAGATGTTCACATGGCCAAGGCCATCAACATTAAATCATGACTGGCAAAAACTATTTCACATCTAATGCTTAGCCATATTTTCCCAAAAGGAACTGTATATTTAGGGACAAATATTCCATAGGACCTAGTTTATAGAAGAACTGGAACCACTGTCAGTCTTTCGAACATCTGCTGTCTGTATTCACATTTTACCACCACTATCAAAGTGACCCATTTGTCACTATTATAATTTTACGGTTGCCCTAAATCAGGCATTTTCTGGTGGATTCTTTCTTTCTTTCTTTCTTTCTTTCTTTCTTTCTTTCTTTCTTTCTTTCTTTCTTCTTTTTCATTTCAATAAGATGGTTCCCCCAAAAGAAGCATTTTTTCACTTCAATAAATAATAAAACCTCTCCCTTGTTCTACAATCTGGCATCAACTGTATAGCCCTAAAGTAGACCTCCTTTTAACATATGCCTTAAAATGTATGTATTCATGCCTCTCTATTAAATGCACTGGAAGCAGTAATTTAGATATGATTTTTCTGTGCAGTATTTTATTCATGTATCTATTAACTTGCTAGTAATCTGTCTAACACCAACGGTTCATTAATAAGTTACAAGTTCACCCGCCAAAAGGAATACCATGTCAGATAAGTCTAACAACTTTCTTCTCCCCTTCAACTGCAACATTTGCTACTGCCAAGCCTTGGGTGTGCCTTTCATCATGAAGAATAATTAATGGAGACCCACAGTGAATAGATTTCAGGATGATAGGCCAACAAATACAAAATTAAATCTGAGACTTGAACCCCCTCCCCATCTGAACTTCCTTCTCTGTATTAAATCTCTCCTAATCTGAATCCTTCTAAGAGGTTACCATAAAAATGGATTAATTTAATTATTTCCTTTGCAGACCTGATAATTTATCAGTACACTGTGAATGTGATTAGAAGATATATATTTTTTAGGCACTGAAACTAATTTAAATATGTCTGACTTCTGATCTACAGTAGGTGATATGGGTTCCAAATGGTTTAGGTGAGTTTAGAGGCTTTGCCCATATGCTTCATATTTTTCTGCCAAATAACCAGAATGATATTCACGTTCCCAATGCCAAATTAGTACTCCACAGACATGGGCAAAAGACTCTTGATCTGAGATGGAGAACACATCATACAAATGATCCAAGACTTATGAAAATGAAACGATTTTATTATTAGATGCCATCTGAAAAGATTCCATGATGTAAAAAATTCCTGGATTTTCTTATTTGAATTCCACTGAAGAAAATACAATATCATCAGCAAACAAATTAATGAATGGCTATTTCTTTATCCATGCATTTCTATTCACTTTCTACCTCAATCAACTGTTGCCATGCATCAATAGATGCACTTTCAAATTGGATAATCAGATAAAATGGATAAGAATGGTCAGCCCCAACTAGTACCACATGGTAGCAGAAACTATGTCGACAATGTAGATAAAGACTTCATGGACCCCTCCACATCATTGTAGACAACTTCAGAGTATTAAAAAGGCATTAGGTACTCCAAGTTTTGTCATAGACATGCACTTGACAGGCAATCAAACACTTTCTCCAAATTTGCTGTAGACACCACATAATACTCTACTAATATTGCCCCCTGATTATCTACCTGAGATAAACTTGGAGAGGTCTGACTAAATCAGATTTAGTTTCAGATTTCAAAAGCCTATTATACTAGATACTATAAAAATATTATAATCCATATTTAGGCTTGAAATTGGACCACAGTTCTCTAGTTTCATTGTGTCCATCACCAGCTTAGGAATCATTACAAATGTCTGCTCTCCTCCATTACATTAGAAAGACCACCATAGAAGAACCCTACAGAAATGTACTTTGGGTACAAGTGTTTTCAGACCACTGCCCGGAAATGTTTTTTATATATGTCCTGGCAGCTCATTTTGGCCCATCACCTAATATCTGATGTCAGTCAAAGTACTGAAATCAAGGTCAAGGTCCATTTCAGGGAAAGAGGCCATAAGAAGTCTCCTGATACTCTTAAGTAATAAGCAAGGATCTTTCATCATTTAAAAATTTGCAACATAGAGCCTCCTGCCTCCCTGAGAAGTGACTGAGTCTGTCACAACTTGATTTACAAACTCTTACTTCATTTACAAAAAAATGGAAAGCAAGGCCCCAGCACGCATAACTTTACTGTACTTTATGGCATGCTTTCTTTTACAAATCTTCATCTGCCAGGCTAAATGTTGTATATCATGTGGGGGAGGGTGGCTGAATTAAATACCTCTTGGCATTCTGTTGTCATAACCTACTGGACATCGGTGACTCTTGATCATTGTTCATAAGAGCCACAATAAGGGGCCTATAAGCAACATCTCCTTTATTTATTCATTTATATTCAGTGAGAAAAAGGACATTCTAAATTGTCTTTTATATCCTGTGCCATATCAGTCAAGCAGCAACTGCCACTGCCCTCAAAAATAACATTGAGATAACATTTAATGAAGTTCCATAGTAATTACTAACGATGTTCCATAGTAATTACATTAGTGTGGGAATATTCCAGTGTATTGTTCAGAAATGCATCTTTTTTGAGGTACTGGCACCTGCTTCAGTTAAAGAGAAAAGAATGGAATTAAGCCAATAATGTCATTTGATTTGTCAGAAGAGTGGTCCCTTGGACAGAACAGTAATCTGAGAAAGGAGAAAGAGTCATCTGTCAACTTTGATGGATATGTACTAGCTGGCTGCTTGTTAGCAACTTTCTAACATAGGCAAAATAATATTTTGAAGTTGCTTATTGGTTTCAGTTGCTATTTTAAGGTCATATTTAACTGTGCCTTTCTCAAATTTACACATACGCTCCACTGTGCTTAAGTGTAGTCCAAGGGCAGGCAGAATGAGAGATATTATAAGCCTTAGGTAGTGCCTTTCACTTAGTGCATAGTTATTAGACAGGTATTCTACAATTGGAGCTTGTTGTCCAATTTCCCGTTATATTTGGTGCAGATTGGGGCTACTTTATCAATACAATGTTAAGCAGCAGCTTTTGCAATGTTGTCTGTCATGTTACAATGGAATTTATGAAGGTTATGAAGTAATTGAAGCTTTGTTTTTTAGAAGTCCCTAAGCACAGAGGTATTTCAAAGGGAAGTAAATTAAAGCATCACTGATTTTGTTGTGATATAATTAGGGTGTACAAGAAGGGGTCATATTTATGAGAACAAGATCAAGGGTATTTGGGCCCCTAGTATGATGGTTAAGTGTTTGCTTAAGTGAGTTAGCATACAAAATGCCATGGAAGCACTGGGCATGTCACTCACTGGAAGTGTACTCCAGTCAGTTTACTGACAGGCAAAGCTGTGTGATTTTGAAAAAGTAATAAGGTAGCTATTATGGTCAGGAGGGGACATGGAGGATATTTTATAGCTAGTTATGGAATGATAACTTATCTTGTTTTAACTAAAATGGCATCTCTTGTTAGGAAGCTAGCCAATTAATGTTTACCAGGAAATTTCCCCCATCCCATCCTCCAGAGTTTGAAATCCTCTTAGGTCCAGTGCACCGCCAAGAAATGCTGATATACTGGAAGTCCCTGGGTATCCATATAGAACAATATCTTACATATCAAATGCATTCTGATGCATTGATCTGTCATTTACATCACAAACTGGGTGCTCTCTATCAAATCAGAAATTATGTTACCCAACGTCTTAGTTTTTTTTTTTCTCATTTACTCTTAAGTTGCATTTTTTTTAACTAGGCAATTACAGTATTGATGAATTGTTGCATTTTAATCAGCAGGGAATCAAAGGTTTTATGATTACAGAAGACAGTACAATCATCTGCATATTGCAGTACTTTGAGACTGTTTGTATGTAGGTACAAGTCATTAATAAATAAGGAGAAAAGAAGAGGTCCTAGAATGGAGCCATGTGGTACCCCAGTATTACAGATAAAACAGATATGCAGTTTTTCCATGCTACTATTCGGGCTCTGTCAATGTAAGTTCACTAACAGGATGCAACTTTGAAGTGCTTGACATGATGATATGGGGGAGGCAGTGCATCCTATCTATGCAAGAGACAAGATGAAAGGGCAGTGCAGCAAAGCCACTTAGCTTGGGATCCCGAGTCTACTACTCAGGAGGAGGACAGGCTAGAAATTGTGTGGGAACTGGGGTAAGGGAAAGGCTTCAGAAGATATACACATCTCCCTTTACAAACACATGTTAAAACTAATTAACATGTAAAGGGACTATATCGTAAATAACAAGACTGCAAGTTAAAAATAAAAAACTTTTATACATGATCAATCAAATATTACCCACTAAATAAAAAACAACATCCTCAAATGCTGGACATGTAAAAATCCTACTTAGACTAATATAAAATAAACCTAATCCAGTAAAAAATCAAACAATGATGAAATGTTACCCCAACGTTCACATTTCAAGATTTATAAAAACATGCTGTTAATATAATGCTTGCTTAAATCTCAAATAAACATGTAGACAAATGGAAATAAGTACACGCCAATATATGTGCAACTACCATCAACACAAACATCAGATGGCCATTGCTTTATCTCAGTAGACTTCTTAATTTCAGTATGCACGAAAGAGAAACCTTGTCATTAAGACCTGGAGCTCTGTAAGAATTCAACCTCAGCTGCCACATCAATTCCTGTCTGTTAACACATTACCACAACATCACACATAACATTTAACTTTTTAACATTTAAATTATTAAATACAATTACTGTCTGCCATTGTTAAGGAAGGTGAGAATTCATATTTCTTCATACTCTTTAAGAAATTAAGTATCATACCTTTTCATACCCGTTAAAAATGTGAGTAGAGACACTTATTCAAGCCATCATTCAAGCTAACTGTAAGAGAACGTTCACTCTCCAAACTTAGTCTAGCTAGCTAGTGGGAATCAATACGAAATGACACAGAAATACAGGAACAATACTAAGGAAATGGTCAGAGGGCCCATAACAGGCCTAGTCATATACACCTTTAATTAAACACACTTAAAAGTTCTTGCCACACTAATAGGATCTACCTCACAAATCAAGCAGGGTGTTAAATGATCACCCTGGTGTAAATGCATATGTGCCCATTCAGTCATCAAGACTATCCCTAAATGTAGACAAAGTTGTACTTTGACCTACAGTGGTAGAGTATTGCATATTTGTGAATACTTTGAGTTTGGAACTTATCCAACTAGCAAGTTTTTTTTTATCTCTTGGTGAAATTTTACATCCCTGGTACTGTTTGTAGAGTCACTGATGTTGCAAAGCAAAAGGAGTTCAAATAGGACTGGATCTTTCATTGCTTGAAAAGTAAGACACGTCACCTTGGAGCAGGTGGTAGGCTAATGATTTTAAGAAACACATGGGATTACTCTGCATTCAGTACTCTTCTCAAAGATAATTTATTAACTAATTATAAGTGCATCTGTATCCATGACCCATGAAAAATAACAGAAGTTCCTTCCCCATTATACTTCAAGCACTGACTGTTCTGATGTTTAAAGTTATTGCTGTACAGCCAAATCTATTATTTATTTATGTTTTGTTTTTTGACTGAGAAAGTAGTCCTACAGGGTAAATGCATTTTCATTGGAGGCCTGGTGAAAAAAGTTCCACAGAATATACATATTTACATAAATCTGTAAAATGGAATATAGATGTGTTTCACATAATGTTATTTCAGGTTTAGCAAGTGTATTTTAGTACAGCATACAGATGTGTTAACAGGCAACTATTAACATTGTTTGTACACAGATTGTTGACAATCAGAAAACATAAGATACTGTTCTAATAACTTGTATTTGCATTTTGTTAGGTACAGAGTGCTGAAATATAATGATACTTATATTTTCCTTCCTGCAGTACCTGTGTTGTTTACTACCGACAGCTTTCAGATCTGTTGTACTGTATCATGATATAATTAACATGTATATATTTGTGACTGCCACACAGCTCAAGTTGTGAATTCAAAGGGTCCTTCGACCAGTTCACTTACCTGGTTAACAAATATAAATAAATACATACATACATTCTTAAACAAATATAGAGAAGGCAATAGTGAACTGTAAATGACCTGTCAAATCAAGCTACTGCACATTAGATCTACTGTAGCTTTTCTTCATCAAGATGGAGTTTATACATATAGTAGAGCCAGTGCATGCAGTAGGGGGGATATGGCTTCGGTGACATGCGTAGTACTAGTCAGTCTCACAGCTCCATGGTTCAGTCCTAATCTCTGGTCACTGTCTGAATGGAGTCTGCATGTTCTTTTTGTATGTACATGGATTTCCTTTAGGAGTCTGATTTCTTCTTAGCTCCGAAAAATATGTTGAGAGATTGGCTACACTAATTGCACTTGTACATGTTAAATGCCCCAGATCTTGCCTGACAATTATCTGAGGATCATTTGACTTAACAGTTACTTTTATATATTTTATTAGTTCTGTTTGGATTGACACTTGTCATTTTAATTTGCATTTGTGCATTGCTGATTAGTGAGATTACTTAATTCAAGATAATTTTCAATGAGGCAATCAGAAGCAACATTGTTTTTAGAAATATATATTGTTTCTAAAGTATCATTCCTTGACAATATTACCATGCCCGCAACTCAGGAAATATACTATCTTCCCTTTGCCTAGACTTACCCAAGGCTTTTGATACCATTCCCCATACCTTACTACTTTCTAAGCTCTCTCACCTTAATCTTTCATCCCCAGCTACCAATTGGTTCTCTGGTTACCTCTCAAATAGGCAACAGTCCATTAAATGGAACAACTGTATGACCTCCTACCTAGACACCCTCACAGGCACCCCCCAAAGTTCTATACTGGGCCCTTTACTTTTCAATATTTTCATAAATTACTTCCATCTTTGCATCCCAAATGCTAAACTCGTCCAATACACCGATGACTCTACAATCATTTGCTTTGCTGAATCTCTCCCCACACTATTACAAGTAACTCAGGCCACCTTCAACAGCACCATATCTTGGATGCTAAACAATCACCTAGCTCTCGATGCATCCAAAACCAAAATCATGATATTCACCCCATCTAAAAACACCAAAATAGACAAAAACTCCTTCTCTATAGTAAGCCAAAATATGACTCCAATCAAAGTAGTCCCCATACCAAGCTTCTAAGAGTTTTTATTGACGAACAAATAAAGTTTGAAATCCACCCTCAAACTAACATTAAGAAAACTCACCAGAAATTTGGTATGCTTTACCGCCACAATAGTTATCTAACCTCTTCAACTAAACTTACCCTGTCTACTACCTCCCTTCTCCCTCCTCTCATGTACAGGGCACCAATCCTTACCAATCTTGAAACCACCCTTAAAACTAAACTGGAATCCTGCTACAATAACATCTCAAAGTTTGCTACAAGCCTCAAATCTTCCTCAAACCACTGTGACTCCTTATACGCCTTAAACTGGCTTAAGCTCCCCAACTATCTCTCCTTTATTCAACACTTCACTGCCCATAAACTCATCTTCAAGCCTTCTCAATGCCTCTCTTCCACCATTACCATGCAACTTCCTAACCGATCCCTCAGGTCTAATAAACAGAACCTACTGGAAGTGTATAAACCATTACGCACTCATGGCCGGTTTCTTTTATCTTTCTCCCTAGCATGGAAATGGAAGTCACTTCCCCCCATATTCAAACTACCCAGAACCTCTCTACTTTTAAGACGTTACTCCATTCTTATATCTCTTCTAAATGGGAATGCTCCTGCTCCCATCCCTCCTAATCTCTATGCTATACTTCCACTTACATCAAGTATACCTTCTCAAAACGTTACCTTCCACTCAGGTGTTCTATTCATCCTTCTCTCCCTCTTTTTTTTTCTTTTTTCACTTTAAATATTACTGGTTATCTATCTCCCAGAGATCTTAATGCTTATTGCACCAAAAAACTATAACTTTGGCATACTATATAGTTTTATTTTGTTATGTGTTTATAATAACTTCTGCTGACTTATATTTCTGTAATACCCTGCATTAATTTTGGTGTGATTCATTGATGGTATTGTGAAATTGTTTATAATAACTTCTGCTGACTTATTTTTATATTATAATCAAACGATGCAAAAAAGAAAAAAGTAGAAAAAAACACACCAAACAGCCAATACTTTACAGCGATAATCTCCTTTATCTTCACAAGACCTGGTACCTCGGCATTTCGCCTTCAATGGATCACAATTCAATGCAGAACAACAACAGTTTATATATGCATTGATTACATCAATTAATCAGTTAATTATGTAATTAAATTCAAAAAAAGGAGGGAAAATTTTATATACATGTTTTTAAAGTGATATCACAATGCTTACTGCAAAAGATTTTATATATAAAAAAATACATATGTATATATGTGTGCTCGCACATTTTTCTAAATATATAATTCATTATTTTATTATATTATAATACAATTTATAAACATTATAGATATATGATATAAATGTCAAAATTATTTAAATGTATTTTTAATTAATTTGTCAGATACCCAATTCTAAATTAAGACCAAAAGGTTTTAAAGTGTTAAACTTCAAAATCATCCTTGTTTCAAGTTCTAATAGTTTGTCACAAATATTGTCACCCCTAAGACAAAAGGGCTTACCCAGAATGCTGAATTTTAAACAATCTACCTTCCCCTCATGAGCCTCAAAAAAGTGTTTAGCAACTGGACTACATAAATTTGAATTTTTAATGTCCCTTAAATGTTCCAAGATTCTAACCCTGACCATTCTTTTTGTTTGTCCAATATACCATATATTATTACAACTGCAACCAAGTATATATACAACACAAATAGATTTGCAATTGAAATAGTGCTTGGGGTTATGGTTGATGTTATTAATAGATCTAACATTGATTATTCTATCACATACACTGCATGAACCACATCTAAATGAACCCACATTGATAGCATATGAAGTTCTCTTAATTGAAAGATTATTATTTAATATTTCTTTTAAATTCTTTCCCTGTTTATATGAAAATATTATGTGACGTGGAAAAAGCTTACCTATAGAGTCATCCTCGCTAACTAGGTACCAAAATCTTTTGATTAAAGAAACAAATGTTTCTGAAAAAGCTGTGTATCTAGTTACGAAAAATATCTTTTCCACATCTCTATCTTTTTTGGTCAAACCCAAAAACTCCATTTGAAGCTTTCTGGACGTTCTATGCTTGTTCATGACATCATTCATGCTTTTCAATAATTGCTTTTTATCATACCCTCTTTCACATAACCTTAGGAACACCTCATTTAACTCATGATCTAACTCAGATTCTATACTGGTATGCTGATGTATTCTTTTAAATTCTCCATAGGGCAAGGCTCTCAATAGATGTGGAGGATGCATGCTCGTAGCATGCAGAAACATATTCACTGATGTATCCTTTCTGTAAGGTCTAAATTCAATGATATTGTTTCTTTCAAACAGGGTCAGATCCAAAAAGTGAATTTGATTTCGATTGACCTCATAAGAAAAAGATAAATTATGTTCATTAGTATTCAATGATTCAAAAAATTCACAAAATTCAAATATATCCCCCTTACATATAAAGATAAGGTCATCAATGAAACGCTTGTACAAGATGACCTTATATTTGAAAAAATCTGTGGGATAAATAAACTTTTTTTCAAAAAAATCCATATATATCACAGCATAATTGGGAGCATAAGCAGCTCCCATAGCCGTCCCCTTGGTTTGTAAAAAATACTCATCATTGAACACAAAATAATTATGAGTCAAACAAAATTCCAACAAAGAAATCAAAAAACTGGTCCTAGGACCTTCACCTAACATTTTTTGAATAGCATCAAGTCCCCATCTAATATTGATGTTCGTGTATAAAGATTTAACATCAATAGTCACCCAATAAAATTCACTATTCCAAATAATCTTAGATACTTCATTGATTAACTCTTGGGTGTTACTGATGTGAGCACTGACCCTATTGAGATAGATTTTCAACTGGGAATCCAAGAAAACATTAACATTCTCCAAAAAGGACCCTATCCCTGATACTATAGGCCTGCCAGGGGGCTCATTTAAATCCTTATGTATCTTTGGTAAAGCATATAGTATGGGTGTAACAGGGTCTTTTATGTACATTTTCTTAACATCAGCATGTGAAAAAAATCCTAATCGTTCGCCCCTTTCCAAAAGACTTAAAAGTTCTTCATTATAAGATTTTAATGGGTCCCTATTATTATTATTAGTAAGCATTGTGATATCACTTTAAAAACATGTATATAAAATTTTCCCTCCTTTTTTTGAATTTAATTACATAATTAACTGATTAATTGATGTAATCAATGCATATATAAACTGTTGTTGTTCTGCATTGAATTGTGATCCATTGAAGGCGAAATGCCGAGGTACCAGGTCTTGTGAAGATAAAGGAGATTATCGCTGTAAAGTATTGGCTGTTTGGTGTTTTTTATTTTTATATTACCCTGTATTAATTTTGATGTGATTGTTACTTATATTGTTTCTGTATGTACGTGCATGGAGCTTTTCTCTCCAGGCCTCCATTGAAAAAGAGCTCATAGTGGCCCAATGGACTTTCCAAGTGAACAAACTGCAAATAAATAAATAAATAAATAAGTATTATGCAATATTTTCCATTTTTCAAAGTTCTGTCCTGGAAATATATTTGTTATGCTTTTAGCATTGATGCCTATGAGAAGCATTATTATTATTATTATTATTATTATTATTATTATTATTATTAGCAATGCAAATACTTTTTAATTACCGCATTTTAATTTTACATATTGTACAATCTCAGTGCATGCTCTATTTGTTACTTTAGCCTTGATTGCTATTGCAAACATTTTAATATATTGTCTTAATATGTAATACTAATAAACTAGCCTTATATCAGACAATCAAAAAATTACATTTAACTTTCAATAACTTGCCATTATTAAGCATGTAAATTCAAATGGCACAATCAACTAATGTATCTGGCATAATCTCAAAATTGATTTAACATTCTTCTGAAATAAACAGTCAAATACACAAAGTAACTATTTACAACATAATCTGAGATTATGAATTAACTGGTAATCAAATTGTTTTATTTTCAATATATTACAAATTTTAATAAATGTACCAGTGACTTCACACCTTGTACTGTAGTCTACATTATTAAATTGATATATGCATCATAGGTACCTTGTTCCATGTCAATGTCTTCTTCATACTCCGTTTCCATTACAGAATCTCATGCATCTCCCCCCAGATTTACTAATCTTCTGTACAGGACTAGCTTAGTCCTGCATGGAAGCAGCTGTTTAGGAGCAGGATGGCAGCATGCCATGCATATTAATGAAGGTGCACTGCCTGAGCTCCTAATCTTACACAGAGCATGTAAGAGTGCAGGGGGCATGTCTGAGAGCAGAGCTTTCAGAATATGCATGCCCCAGCAATGATGAACAGTAGAAAGGCCAAAGGAATGAGCGAGACCGCTCATAGGTGTCGGCGTACCCCCAGCAACATCCCCCCACGTGTACAACAGCAATAGTAAATACAAAGCAAATAAACAAACCTTTTTTTGTTATTATGAATCCGATTAAAGCTAAACATAGGTGTGCGGGTTTGCCCATCACTTAGCTACGGTTAATGCAGCTTAAATAGCTGAAGAGGGTAACAAGGAAGATATATATAAATGAAGCAGTATAGCAATAGTGTATTGCGCAGAGCATTTGCCCTATGAGCAGGCATTCCCAGTTCGAGTCCCACATTCCATTTTCCATGTCTAATCATGTTATGACCAATATTTTAGTTGCATAACCTACTAAATAACATATATTTGTGAACTGGAGTACTGCATTAAATGCAGATGTGAGGTGTCAGTGTCATAATGTTGCAAAGTCCACAGATAATCACATGTGCCCCATACAGTATATGTACACGGGAATCATGGATACAAATGGAAGGCAAAATGTGTAATGAATGATAACCCCATACAGCTTCCAAATCCCCCTTCTTCCCAAGAACCATTAGATATCATTGTCTAAATCAGTGCAGTTGTAAGCAGGAGTAAGCACTAGTAAGCAAGTGTAAGCAATAATAAGCAGTAGTAAGCATATTTAAGCACTAGTAAGCGAGTTTAAGCCCATTTGCTGAGGAGTAAGCAATGCCTACACAGGTTAAGCAATATTGAAGCTAACTCTCTGTAAGCATATGTTACCGGAGGTTAGCATTGCTTACCCTCACACAGACCCACGCAAACTCACTTACAACTGCTCAAAAGTGCCTAAATCACTCTGTATCCAATGGCCCTTATTCTGCCAGCAACAAAATAAACAGCCTCAAAAGTCTTGAACCCAGGAACCTATACACTATAGTCACAGTAGTTAACCACCAAGTCATCACAGCAGTACAGAATAATGAGGTATCATCAAACAAATCCTCACTATAGTAAAATCAAACTGTACCTGTGAATGGAATCAGTATACAGTCATATGTTCTATAACCCACTACATAACATAAATATGTGAACTGGGGTACAGCAGTAAGCCCAGATGTGAGGTCTAATTGTAACTGAGTGCTGAAGTCCCCAGTAAAACACAAGGACCCCATACAGTGTACATACACATGAATCATGGTACCAGATATATATATAAGATGTAATGAATAATAAATCAATGCCAAAAATAAAATATAATGCAATGTCTATTTTAAGCAATGCTAAGCATGCACAGGCCAGCTTTGGAGGTGTAAGCAATGTGTAGGCCAGCTAACTCAATGTGCCCAGTAGTATACCCCTTTAAACAATGCCAACCTTAGGTAAGCAGGTTTGCTCATAGCTTAGCCTTTTCAAAACTGGCCAATCACAGCAAAGTGCAGGAAATCAGCCCTACTTAAACCCAAAAGGTAGGACTACATCTCATAACTGGTTGTAGCTTCCCCTTGCAGGCACCATGGCAGAAAGGGGAGAGGGTGTGCGCTTCCGGATGCAGTGCTGGGGCATCCAGGAGTCCTATGTCATGGCAGGACTCCTTGTCAAAGACAATGAGCAGAGACTGCTGCAGGGCCAGTAACAGGGTTCCCAATATACACTGGAAGCCTTGGTGCCGACCTGAAGCAGTGTAAGGTGGGCGTCTTGGAGCAGTGGATCAAAGAGGGTAGAATGGCAGGGGCTGTCCCAGCTGTGTGTAAGTATCACTCCATTATGTGTGTAATAATTGCCACCTCATGTATATCATGGATAGGTATAGCTAAATGTTCCTCTTATGTCTTTCACAACTGCAAGTGAGTGGGCCGCGAACCAGGAAGCCTATGGCTGTCACCTGGAGAGATTGCAATGTGAGGCAGGTTAGTAATACTCTTCCATGTACTGTCATAGGAAATAAATCTAAAAGTATTAGGAAATTAATTGCCAGTATAAAACCTGTATTGTTTAAGGCAAGTAATGCATACACCAGAGAATATGGCAGGAAGAGTCTCATATAGTTTGTATGTAAAATAAAAACATAATAGCCTGACAATAATGGTCTAACTGCTGGACTGCATGTGTATACTCTGGTATATGGTAATGTAGATTTGCAATCACGTAATAGTACTGTTGTATTAAGCACTGTTACCCACACTGTGCACCATAAATAGAATGTGTAGGAATACCTGTACATGACTGGTGTAATTCCTAGAGGTCATTTAGTACAACTGAGAGACACATAGAAAACAGTGAAAAGGCAGACAAAAAAAATCCAAATAGCACATGCAATTGAGACGAGACCTGTTTTATCTTTAGCACACACAGCCATGGTTCGAATCCTAGCAGTGGTAGTAGTCTACATAAAGAATCATACCTCACAACTGTACAGATATGTCCAGAATGTCCAGTAAAGTGTCCCATATCTGTACTGTTGTATTAAGCACTGTTACCCACACTGTGCACCATAAATAGAATGTGTAGGAATACCTGTATATGACTGGTGTAATTCCTAGAGGTCATTTAGTACAACTGAGAGACACATAGAAAACAGTGAAAAGGCAGACAAAAAAAATCCAAATAGCACATGCAATTGAGACGAGACCTGTTTTATCTTTAGCACACACAGCCATGGTTCGAATCCTAGCAGTGGTAGTAGTCTACATAAAGAATCATACCTCACAACTGTACAGATATGTCCAGAATGTCCAGTAAAGTGTCCCATATCTGTTACCTGCCAACCTGTCCCCCTGGGAAAGTAGTGGGATGATCCCAGACATATAGGCAGCAAACAGGAAATACAACTGATTGACACACATCTATGAGAACAAAGCTGGCACACTAGCAACTCCCCAAAACCTTATGAGACTAAGAAGCCACGTATGTCCCATTTATACCCCCATGTTGTCAAGCTGTGGCCAGAGTGTGTACAGTAACAGAGTGAGATGTATGTGCATAATAGTAATGTGGAATCTGGTACTGTGTATGGCAACATTCAGGTAGTGCTAACAAACATTCCTCCCACAGGTCTGTCAGATATGAACACTGTGCCCCAAAATACAAGAATGATACCCTGTACTGGTACTCTTTACTTTGGTATTGTATGGCATTGTGACTGATGCAGTTGCTCTATATAATAAGGTATTACTCATCACTGTCACCCACACTGTCCTACAAAATATAACTGTCTAGGAAATCCTGTATAAGAGTGTTGTAATACAAGGACAGAATGGAAAGCCACAGGATAATTATAAGACAGAAAGCAGATAGGAGATATACAGCAATATCTATATAGCACACACAACTCTGATGGACAGTGTTTTAGTTGTAGTAGACACAGCCATGGTCTGAATCCTGGCAGTGAAAGTAGGCTGCATACAGAATCATACCCACAACTGTGCAGATAAGACCAGAATGTCCAGTATATGGTCCCATATCTACTGCCTGTCCCCCTGGAAAGTCAGTGGGATGATCTCAGATGTTTAGGCAGCAAACAGGGAATACAACTGATTGTCACACATCTATGAGAACAAACCTGTCACTCTAGCAACTCCTGAAACTGTTATGAGAGTAATAAGCCAAGTATGTCCTATCTATGCCCCCATGTTGTAAAGCTGTGACCAGAGTGTGTACAGTAACAGAGTGAGATGTATGTGCATAATAGTAATGTGTAATCTGGTACTTTGTGTGGTAACATTCAGGTAGTGAGAAGAAACATTGCTCCCACAGGTACGTCGGATACGAACACTGTGCTGAGAAATAAAAAGATTGATACACTGTACTGGTACTGTTTACTCTGGTATTGTATGGAATTGTGAGTGTTGCAGTTGGTCTGAATAATAAGGTATCACTGATCACCCACACTGTGCTACATAATATATCTGTGTAGGAAAGCCTGAATAAGAGTGTGGTAAGTCACTAAAGGTTGAAGACGGCAATAGTCTAGATATGTCCCAGTTCACCTGCATGTGGTCAAGACATGGCCAAAGTCTGTGCAGAAAAAGATGGACAGGTATGTGCACAACATCAACCTGGAATCTGGGAGTATGTGCAGATAAAGTTAGTGTTAGCAAACATTTCCTCCACAGGTATACCAGGTAAGAGGTGTATACTGCAGGTAAAACCAGTTCATGTACAAAGATCACGACAGCCATATCACTGTCCAAACTAAGGCAATAGTGAAGTTGAGTAATACTTGTACAGTACAGATAACAGCACTGACTAGGAAAGTAATGTGAACTAGGAATATACTAGCTGTTAACTGACATCTCCCCCACCCCCGCCACCATATTTTCAACAATAAACTAAATACCCAACTCAACTGGTATGTAATGACTTCACTGTTCTGTTGGAATATATATTCTATTGGTTGATGATTATTGAAATCTGTTTCCATGCATGTGCTATGTTGAAATACTCCAACATTGGTGGCATGGTGCCATCAATGTACCTGCATGCTGTTGTTATTACCACTGTGGTCCCATATATGCATGTGTTCTGTTTGCTATGTAACTGTATCTGGTGTCTGGGTTAATGGGAATGTCTGTGCATGCTGTGGTACCTAACCCTGGAATGTGATGACTATTACTAACCCACATATGTTGATACACCACATACACCATAGCACATATGGGAATGCTGGTCCCAGCAGACCCACCTGTCCCACCTCAGCTGGCCGTGGCACCGGGCACGAGGACATCTGGAGCCCAACCCAGAACCTTCTCGTCTATTGGTCCTGCAACACCTTCGGGTGGAACCGCCTAAGGGGATGGGGCTCTCCCCCCTCTGGGCATGGGCGCAGACAGGAAGCTGTCACCTGTCACCAGGTCGTGGTGTGTAGAGAGCTCGATCAGCAGTTTGGAGATCTTCTACGCCAGCTCGAGGGCTACGTGTCGCAACTAGAGGGTCGGCCTGGCTATCCGACTCAGCCCCCAGCACAGCCACCTTTGTGGCTGTGAAGGTGCAGTGGTGACTGCCCATGGGTGGGGATCTCAGGCCCACTGTTTCCACTAGGGGGCTCATGGGCTTCTGATTTTCCAATACCCCTCCCCATCAAGGTGCTTACCCCACACATGTGTCATATACTGCCCTTGTATGCATCTTGTTTCTCTTGTCTGTTAACCTACCGAACCTACCTCCCCAAATATACCTACTATCCCTCCCCAACATCCCACTCTCACCTGAAAAAAAAAGAGCAATCGGTTCCCAAAAAGAAATCTCGCCCCATACATAGATGTCCATTTTGCACATGTCCACTGGACACATGTAATCTGGTCTAATTGGCATCACAACATATTAATGTTGTCCTCACACCTCTCTCAGGGGTTTGAGTGTCCAAATCTACCTCCAAAGTCAGTGTATATACACAGTTGTTGCTGTAGAAGAAATGGGCAGCTATGGACCTTCCCTACACCCTCCTGCACATCCCTAGCTATTTTCCCTACTGTCTTTCCCACTCTGTGCCTCTTTTTCACCAATTTCCTATCAACCCTTTTTTCTTTCCTTTTAAAGAAATTAGGGTGGGGGTAAGCGGGATTAAGCACTTTTAAGCAGCAGTAAGCGGGTTTAAGCCTGTTTGCATGAGGGTAAGCAATGCCTACACAGGTTAAGCAATTTAGAAGCTAACTGAATATAAGAAACTGTAACCAGAAGTTAGCAGTGCTTACTTCCTCGCAAACCCACGCAAACCCACTTACAACTGCTTAAAAGTGCTTTAATCACTCTGTATCCAACGGCCCTTGTTCTGCCCAGCAACAAAATAAACAGCCTCTGCAAGGCTCAAACCCAGGACCCTGAACACCATAGCCAAAGTAATTTACCACTAAGCCATCACAGCTATACATGACCCTTATGTTTTGACAAACATATCATCCAGCACAGTCATTCAACAGTAAAGGAAATGTATTTAAACATGTAGATGTATGTGTGTGTGTGCATATATGAATATCTAAATAGATATATACATATCTATATATGTAGATATATAAATATATATATATATATATATATATATATATATATATTTAGATATAAACATGCATACATGCATATGCATACGTCTATAGATATATATGTCTACATATATCTGTATATTTATATATATATATATATATATATAGATATATATATATATATATATATATATATATATATATATATATATATATATATATATATGTATATACAGCAATATATATATATATATATATATATATGTAAGCAGATATATATATATATATATATATATATATATATATATAGGTATATACATACATACATCTGTAGATAAAAATGGGAACATAACAAAAACATATATGTCCACATGCACCCTTAATAGGGTTGAGAGGCCCCAAACAACATATCTCTAGTACGAATAGGTATCCCCCCACAGCCAAACACATCTGCCCTGCAATACACTACCAACTGTTGCAGATCCCATAACCAGGACCTGAAACAACATGGGCACAAGATGTTAACAGTACACCATCCCATCTGTATGATGTCAGGCTGGTATCAGTAACATATCATGCAATACAGTCTGGGTCCCATAGGAAATGTACAGTGTGTAAGCAATCAACATCCCTAAGATACATATACACAGACACATATATGCAGATGCAGATATACATATATATATATATATATATATATATATATATATATATATATATATATATATATATATGTAACTACACATACACACACACAGATATGTATAGGAAGATACATATGTAGAAGGTTACACAATATGGAACAGGCACTATGCCTACAGTTACCATCTTACCAACTGGACACTGTATGAGCCACCCGTACAAATGTCAATCATTGCTTGCAACATATACCCACAGAGAGGTCAAAGGATATAACACCACACACAGGTTTGCATACATTGGAAAGCTTTATTTGTGTACTATTACAGTTGTATATGCCATGCCATATAGCTGTTTAAACACTGACATCCATATAAACAGAGTAATGCAACTGTGAAACAGTTATACTAATACAGTTGTCTGGAAAGGTTTACATATGTTGCTGTCCAGGCTGAGGCCTTCAAGTAGTACAATAATAAAGACAAACTGGCCCACAGGATACCAAACAATCAACAGTGAGTAATGCAGATGTATAGTCCAGCAGCCTCTATCTACACTCTATACACAATCCCTAGGGGGTAAAGACCTCAGTTGATACAATGGGGTGTATCTGTTACATTACAAGGCATAACTAACACCATTGCAATCACACTGACAAACAGAACAGTCTTTATGGCAGGAGGCAGTAGGCCTGCATTTACCCAAGGTAGATTGTATGGTAATGTACATCCAGATACCTTAAGGCAGCTTATCCATGATACTCCCACATGTTGTAACAGCCTAGGTTAGTTATGGAGCATCCCCCCCAGACTCAATAATACAGGTCCATATACCACTGTTACATACACTGGCCTCTGGAGTGCATAAGGGCACACATGTATTGTGTAGGTGAAGCCCACACATTTATGGACCCAACCCCACAGTATGTGTGGGGGACACAACAGCAGTTGACAGATGGCAGGAATGGCAGCATGACATACTCACATCCCACTACATAACAACCCATGGCAGCATGTCATATGTGTAAAGCCTGGTATGTAAGTGGAGGACAGAGGCTTGAACACATGCCCGTATGTGTAAAACTGTTGTCATACACTAAGCAAATTGCTGGTGTTACAGGATAGTATGCAACATACCCTTTTTCAGGAATATGAAGTTAGAAACAGAAATGGATGCAGCCATGTACTGATAGCACTCAACACACACACACTGCCAGTGATATATATGACACAAGACCTGTGTGGTGGACCGACAAAACATAATAGACACATCTCTGGCCATCAAGAGGGTAGGCCCACAATGGAGAGCTATGCAGACAGACTGCATTCCAAGTTACACTAGTATGTACACAAAAATCCTGTAACACCAGTGCTATACAATGCATACAACAACACTACTCACACTCTGTCTGTAGGTCTGGAACCTCCTCCAAATATGTATCTGGCCTGAGTGTGCAGGTTTTCCTGTAAGAGGTATTGCTACCTGCTGTCTGTAGCACTGATGCCCACACACAAGAAGGATGTCCATCATACAGGAAAGGTAAAGGGACCACACCCAAATGATGTAGGGATTTATAGTAGTTGGTTGCCATGACAGTGGTAATTGGAAGTACTACACAGCATGCTGCATGCAGGTAGCAAGTGGATGACACTGATTAGTGCAGAGGCCATCACTTGATCATGTGCATCACCTACAAATTCCATGATGCAATCTATGAAAATAAAATGAGTGACATCTTAAATCTTTTGTATCTGAGGCAAATGGAATATATGCAAATGACCCTTATGAACATCAGGTGTTTCAGCTAATTGGCGATTAAGAATGCCCATGACTTTTTTCATCATTTTAATGGACAATTTCAGGCCAATAAAGCCAAACCCCATTAGCTATGGATATGCATATTTTGGCCTTGTTATGACCTCATCAGCATAGCACAAGCAGAGTGTTTGACTAAGCATACGAAACACAGGGCTGTTATACCCCACTGATGTCTGTTATCATTAGGGTCACTGCAAAAATATCCTAAACAACAAACTAAAACAATAAATGAGAAGGTCACTGAAAAAACAATCAGTAAAAACAAAATGAGAACTCCAGCAAAGCTAGAACTTCCATAGAGTGACCTCCCAAACCTCTTGTATCAGAGGTACATGGGATATATGCAAATGACCCTTCTGAACATCAGGTGTTTCAGCTAATTGGCGATTCTGAATGCCCATGACTTGTTTCGTTGTTTTAATGGACAATTTCAGGCCAATAAAGCCAAACCCCACTAGCTATGGATATGCATATTTCGACCTTGTTATGACCTCATCAGCATAACACAAGCAGAGTGTTTGACTAAGCATAAGAAACACTGGGCTGTTATACCCCACTGATGTCCATTTTCATTAGGGTCACTGCAAAAATATCCCAAACAACAAACTAAAATTTTGTTTTTACTGATTGTTTTTTCAATGACCTTCTCATTTATTATTTTAGTATGCTGCAATCTATGCAAATCAGCTCATTCCATTTACTGGAGAGAGACTGAGAGTGAGAGAGAGAGAGAGAGAGAGAGAGTGTGCATATAAGCCACAGAAAAAAAAATAAAAAATCCAGAAGTCTGCATTCCCATAACAGGTATGTGAAGTATATATGTATGTAATTGACTGTAGTACTGTGTCCATAATAATGGGATAGATGACGTGGAATGATTGATATGTACCTTCAGGTGTTGTTGTAATGATGTTCAGCTGAACAACTGCTAAGGACAATAGAGTCTGTCCCTGTGGGTAGTGGGCCATAACCATCAACTGTGCAGAGCAGCACTGACTAAGATGTAAGCCATCATAGTGTGTGTTGTGTAATGGGAAGTATGTATATTACGTGGCCAATAGCTGGTGGTGGAAGTAATGCCATTATGATGGACACGTGGGATCCACAGCCCACCCCTTGCAGGATAATCAGGTTAATCTGTATTGTAGCATGCAGGAATGTCATAGGTGTGTAATACGGTTACCTGCAATCTGGCCCTACATATACCCCCCTAATGTCAGGCTGTGTCCATATGTGGCACCTGTCTGTGTTGCAGCAAGGCAGAACAGTGCAGATGTGCAGAAAGGTGTTGTGAGATTGTGGACCTGATGTCTTAATGTACCCCACATATAGGTATGCATATGTATATGTATATATATATATATATATATATATATATATATATATATATAAATTCATTTATTTATTTATTTATTTATTTATTTTATTCTACATTTGTTAACCGGGTTAGTCTGGCTGAGCTTTTGGCTCATTTTCAGCAGAGACCCAAGAAGAAAAGCTCCTCTGTAGTAGAAAACTATTTATTAAATGTTAGTAACATAGTAGTAACAATCAGCTATAGGATCTTACAAGCAGAGACCTGGGGATAAAAAAAGCTCCTCAGGCAATTCAATTATACAGAGTATTAACAATTGGCAGACAAGTATGTGAGTTGCTACAAACAAGGTTTTAAACAATTAGCAGAAGAAAATGTGACTAGTTACAATATTATTTAAGCTGCTTAGAGCAAAATGAGTTAATAGTTAGGCAGATGCTTATTTATAGTGGGTAGGATCTAGTTGTATAGGAGTTTGGAAACAAGAAATGAATGTAGGAATGGCTAGTAGGAGATGTAGGGGAGATAGAGTATAGAGACAGACTAGACAGGTAGGTTGTTTTGAGACTGTAAGAATTAAGAGTGGTTGGAGATAGAGGAAGGGAAGAGGTAGAAGAGGAAGGGGAATAGTGTTAGAGATACATTAAGAGTGAGGTGGTGAAATAGGTGAAATAGGTGAATATATGTATATGTATGAATATCTACATGTATGTCCACAAATATACAGATACCCATGTGTAGACATATATATGAGCACATATATACATCACATATATCTACACATATATAGATATATACCTATATGCACAGGTCTACATATATACAAACACACACACAAACATATATGTATGTAAATACATGTCCCCTGTATTACTACCACAGTGCTGCATGCTATGTGCGAGGAAATAGCACACATAGCAATACATACAGATATCTACAGCTGTCAGTGTGTGCAACATGGATGGGTATGTCACATGTGAACCCCTTGTTGGGACCACATTGCTATTGTCTGTGAAGGATGGAATGGGAATATGGGGAAGTATGGCAGGTATAGTTATGGAGGTGGTCAGGGTTGGTAGATATGAAGGACAGCCTACAGGGGTGGTATGTGACACATGTGGTGGATAAACACCCTGGATGGTGTGTGCTGTCTGTGATGTGGACACCCCATGGGCCACGATATGGACACAATGGGAACAAGCCTCCAGCCCACTGCTACTCACAACAGCGGTCCATGTCCTCAAGGTGCCTGGCCTGGAGGCTGAGCATCAGGAGCATGTTGGCCCTTTGAATGTGTACTGGGCACCTCAGAGTGACGTAGCACATCCCACATATGTCTGTGTAGCCCGTTATGGAACAGACCCAGGACCTGACCTCAGGGGACAGGAACATGTCTGTGTGTGCCCCCATGGTGGGTGGACTACATTCCCTGGGTTGGTTCTACCTGACGGTATTGCTGGACCAGTACATGAGGAGGCTTCAGGGTGGGACACACAAGTAATGTGGCTGGGTAACATGGGCAGATGAGTATGGAGAGGTGGTTCTGTTGGCCAGTAGTACATATACATACTATTTTGTCACTGTTATAGAACATATGTTGGCAGTAATAGTCTACACAATCCCAGAACATGTCCAACAGCATGCATAGATAACTGCAATAAAACAGTATGTCAGATGTGCAGCACACACATAGCAAGCATACCACAGGCATATATGGAACCATTGTAGCCCTGACAATGGCATGCAGGTGAAGAGTCTGTAACAGGCCAGCAATGATAGTGTCCACTCAGGGAACATGGCTGCAAACACATTGCACAAAGTGTGGTACAGTAAAATATTTGCCCCACCGGTAGGTATGCTGAAGCCATACATATTGAGTTGTGTTTACGGTTTGTTGTCGCTGATATGGTGGGGTGGTGACAGTGATGTGTATTAAGAACTGTGGTAACCTTGCTGCATGACTTGCTCACACCTGTGCCCATCTTTACGTCTTTCAGGCACGATGTCTCATGGAAGGCTGCCAGCCTACACAGCAGTGAAAAATGATATCCTGCTGGATGGACTCATTCATCACTATGCAACCAAACTGAAAAAGCTGTAAGCATTAAGACAGTTTTTGAATTCTAATACTGGGATGTATGCTAGACAAATAGAAAATATATGTGCAATTACTGATGTTGTACTTACAAATAACATATTTCTATTTGATAATAGACCATACTTGCAGGTATCAGGAGCGGCCATAAGTATGCCCATGGCCAATACTTATGCTAACCTTGTTTTAAACCTGTGGGAAGAACAATATATACACAAAGATGGAGGGTTTGTTAATCCTAATTTATTGTTCTACAAATGTTTTGTCGGAAAGGAAATGTTAACGAATTGAAAATTTTTATAGCATACCTGGATAGTACCACTAGTTTTTTGAAATGTAAGTTATCCTACTCAGCTCAATTAATTACTTATTTAGACATTAACCTAAAGAAAGATGAGAATGGATTATATACCAGTGTTCATAGAAAGGAGGTACAAACAAATAGATATACACATCGGCATAGTATGCATGCCCCCCATGTCTTCAGGGGAATTGTGAAGAGTCAGCTGAGTAGTTAGTAGATTGAACACAAATGAATATACATTTTCAAACCAGATGGAGGTAATGATGAGTGACTTCACTGATAGAGATTATGATGGAATTGATTTGAGTAGAATTGCAGATGAGGTTAGAAATGAAAGACAGATCAGTTTGACCCCCTATTTTGGTAGTAGGACCCATATAAGGAATGGAAATGGGAGAAATGCCAATAGAGTAAGATACATAATGAACTATAATATTAAGTCCAAGGAAGTGGAAGCTATCATACATAGGAATTGGAACATTTTACTATCCATGCCAGAACTGAAGCAGGTTATCAATGAAGTTCCTTATTTTGCTTATAAAAATGAAAGGAATTTAAAGCAAAGGTTATGCTACAAAGATTTATATACAGGAAGGTTCATGAATGAGTCACACAGACAAGGAACATATCTTTGTACAAGTTGTAGCTGATGTGATGATATTATTACTGACATTAGGTTTGTACATCCACTTACAAAATGCATTTATAAATTTGAATGCTATGCAAATTGTAACACGGCGCAGATTGTATATTTAGCTATGTGCCAAAAATGCCTTTGCTTCTATGTAGGAGAAAGTACCAGAATACTAAGAGATTGTATAATTGAGCATAGATCTGACATTAAAAGGAATGTACCCACTAATGCATTGGCTAAGCATATCAATGAGAAAGGAAATGATCATAATTTTAAATTTCGAGTGATTAAGGTAGTACTTAGGAGTATAAGAGGGAGTGTTGTTAATAACATGCTTAAGCATATATAATATGCTTAGATTACAAAGCCACAAGCAGATGCATACCCTGGTATTAATAATGTGATAAGCATTAAACCAGTTTTGTGTAGAAAACAACAAATGTTGCAGTAATCATATTAGTTGATGTGTTTATATTGTAAAAATCATATTTTAGTTACTTTTAGATTTATGTTTTTTCTAGTTAGTTTATATGGTATGTTTTTATTGGATGAGCTGTGTCACATGTTTTATTGATACTATTTATTTGAATGGAGAATTGAGTTCTGTTATATACTAGCACTGAATAAGGGGAAACCTGAAAGCTTTGCTGTTGCTGAAATAAAGTGGAGAGAATTAATTGAGCGTTTCTGCTATCCTTTTTTCTTTGTTTTGGAACTACCTAGTTCACAGGGTGAATGATGTCGGACTGCACAACCGCAGTTATGAGCAGGTCGGGCATCATTGTTCTGACCTGCTTTGCAATGCCCGTTGGCATGCTGCTGCAGTCTGGGGGATCACCTCACCATGGGGGGGGGCCATGCCATCCATCTGCCCCTGGCATGTGTGGAGGAGCTCCTGGCCAGCCTCTTGGCACCTGCCCATCTGGCCAGCCACCAACCGCCAGACACCTTTGTGGAGGTGGGTGCCACCCACACACCAGCCGAGGAGCATGCAGGTAAGACAATAGTGCACATCTGTAGACAATTGTTGCATATACATCTGCATCAATACAGGTAGATCATGCATATCTGACATATCATAGATATATTTTGTTGCTGCATAGTAGTGATAAACAGATGTCCATATGTGGTAGTATTGTGGAAATGTACTGTTCATGTATTGTAATACTGCACCCACCCTGTAGCACTGCCACAGTTATGGTCACTGACTTTGCATCTCTCTCCCTCTTATGTATGTCCCTCCGAGATACACCAAGGCAGCAGCCTGTAGCTGGTGAGTTAGGTTTATGTAGATGCTTGCCAATACACTGGGCATGTAATTGTGATGGTATATTCCATGCACACATCTAACACACCTACCCAGAATGCATGCTGTACATGTGCACTTATTGTTGATTTGAAATGCACATCATCATAGGGGTGACCATGATGGGGTATTGGAACGGTATGTCAGACACCTGCATGATAAATAGCATCCTGTCATTGTGGAATGTGTCCACAGGGAGTAACATACTGGTGGCAGACATGGCCTACAGTAGGGACATGTTTGAAACAACACCCATATACTGTGCAAAACCAGTGTATATACCTGAAGGACAATGGCAACTGCTGCAGAGATGCACTATGGCATAAGGCATGACAGTGGTCCACATTATCAGCTGGGACTAGGCTGTAACATGTGGTATTCAGTGTATGGGACACTGCAAAGTGACACACATGTGTAGGGCTTACTTGTCATGCATCTGTGAAAGGGCTGAAGGAGGGGGGAGGGGTGTCAGCATGACACACCAGTGCACTGCAGCAGGCATCCTAAGAATGCTACGGATGGCTGTATCTGCACATAGTCAGGTTCAGGACCTGTGGCAGCTGTAACCCTACACCCACAGCAATAGTGATGGCAGTGTGTGAAAACCAAGGGATATGCACATGAGTAGACCTTGCAATCATGCAGAATAGGGAGACATGTGTAGGGCAGACTGAACATACACTGGCAAATGCAGATGGCCCATGCTGGTATACCCTGCCAGGAGTAGTGACTGCTGTAGTACACACAACAAGAGGTGTGACAAACCATCATAATAAGGGTGTGCACACATATGCCCACATGCTGTGTATGCATCACGGTCAGCATCCGCACACCTAACACATTTCGTAGACACTGCATGTGGAAGTACAGGACATATGTCACATATCGGGGTAATGTACTGTTATGATATGCAGTGATGTGATCCCATGGCAGATCAAGGATGGGTGCATCGTATCAATAAAGGTGTGTACACCCCAAGAGCCACAGTATGCTCTGATGGTTGTCAGTATAAGAGTATTGGATTGGTCATACATGGTCCACTGATGATGAGAGCTGTGAATCAGACATCAGGCATTCAAAAATGACATCTTTCCACATCATCCCAGGTATGTGTTGCTGGAAAACATAGGGGCTGTGAGGATTTAAACCTGACATAACTGACACAGTAGTACACATTCAACAATGGGCTGTACACCTCTGAGGTGTGGTGCACAGTACATGGCAGGGTGCAGAACAAGTGCACAGCAATACCGTGTTCTTGGGTGCAGTGGTATCCAGGGGAAGAGGCTTCACCTAGTGACACAACACATGCATCACACACATGTATACTGTTGCTAGCATGGATTGACTATAGCTGCACTGCATGCTGTTGGGTACTATATGTTATGCATGCTGTTAGAGGGGTAATATGAGGACTGTGTGTACTATCATTGTGCAACCTCACCTGTATGTATGTGTGTGCGTCCTGGTGGGTAGTTAGTTTGTCTGTAGGGTCACTCTGGTGAAGTGGAATGAGGCTGATGCATGTAGGATGCTTGTGTGCATGTGTGTGTGTGTGTGTGTGTGTGTGTGTGTGTGTGTGTGTGTGTGTGTGTGTGTGGCTGGCCATGTATGCACATGTGTGATTGTGGGGTGTTCACACAGAAGTACCTCCCTCTCGGATCATGCAGTACATGTACATGGACTGCCACATTACACTCCAGGAATACTTGTCATGTGTGTAATCACAGGACAACTGATAGTATAATATGGTCTGTAGCATGGAATAGGCATCGAGAGTGAAGGTAGACAATGGGTACACCTTTAATATCGCATTCAGCAGAGAGTTCACCTACAACCCACATATGCAGCACTACAGATCCATTGGGAAAGTACTATTCAACACCAGGGAGTGTATCCAAATATTACAGTTGTCACATGATAGGGTGATTGAGCAGCATATCCAGCATGTACTGAGCATTACATACACATAACACACCAGTGCATGATATTATGGATAGAACATAGTAGTCCACACATATAGGGGCCATGCTCATAATGTCTGGACGTACACAGGGTGAACACCGAATGACAACAGTGAGGCCTTCTAAAACCACTGCACACAGGTCAGGCAGGTAATGTAGTAACAGGTTTTGTGTTGTGACCGCTTGTGTAGGCATTTAGAGGATTGATATGTTAATGAGTGGTATCAATGTGTGTATGTTAACAAGTGTGATGTAGGATGGGGTACACATGGACATATACGTGGGACTGTCTGTAAAGTCACAGACAGGTAGGTATTATGGTGGTGTGTGTGTGTGTGTGTGTGTGTGTGTGTGTGTGTGTGTGTGTGTGTGTGTGTGTGCACTTACTGTTAGGCAATGCTGTACAGGTTTTAAAGTGTGTTTATTGTTTTCCACCACAGGTGGCGAGGTGGGTCAGGGTCCCTCCTGCATGCAATCTGATGTTGGTATCCATACAGACACTGAAGATGATGATAGTACTGTTGAGGCACAGGTGGGGTTGTCAGGGGCCGACACTGCGCCATCATTTGACATCCCCCTTTTAGCCACTCCAAGTGCCTATACATACCCCATCACCAGTGGCCATAGTGGAGGGACAGCTAGCGTTTGGTGGCAGTGCACAGGAAAGTGTGGTAGCCATGCCTGCTGTGTCTGGTCACAGCAGGCATAGACAGATGTCCAGGAGGGCACCATATAGGCAGATGTCCCAGGGTACTCGTGGTAGGGCCATTGGACATCATGCTCCTGTCAGAGGCGACATAGCTGGTACCAGCAGGTGCATGTTTCAGGCTGTCATGGCAGCGCAGGCACATATAGAATGTTACACCAGACAGGGCCAAAGGCTGCTCTCACATCTGTAAGTGACATCTGTGAACTGCCTGGTGCCATCCAGGCTTATACCAAGCTCATGGATAGATGGCATGGTGAGATGATGGCCCTCATCAGCTGTGGTGTGTCTGTGCTTGAGCGTGTGGTGGGGGTGTGGTGATGGCCACGTGGACATAGGCCAGCAACACCAACAGCTGGCAGTCAATGTGGATGTGCTAGGACACCAAGGAGCTCCCGTAGTGGCAATACCAGCCCCGGCAGTGCAGGGGAGATGCTGTCCACACCATACCACTGCAGGCTATGTGCACGTGGTCTTGGCCAGTCCCAGGAGGTCATCAGCAGGTGAGAGTAGCACATTGAGGCCTGTAGCTTGACATGCACATGGAACCCCTGGCAGGCACGGTCCACATGTCCATGGCTGGAGGCAGTGAACTGCACACCCTGCCAGGTATGGTCTGCAGCTGTCCTTAAACACCTGTGTAGGGCAGCCACATGGCAGAACTGTGTTCATGCATAACCACACACTATAAAAACACACCTAGAGTAACCCCATACTGACACACAGCACAGCACCACACCCAGCTCACCACAGTACACCCCTCACCCACACACATAGTATCAAATGTACAGCCCACCCTCGGCCTCTGGCAAACCAAAATCACACTCTGTGTATATGATGATATCTGTGCCACATCCCTGTCATCCATACCATCAATGTAGGGACAGGCTAATATGATTCTGATGCACACGGTGACTGTACTACAGTGTATCATAGTTCTGCAGTGTAATATGTTGTAAGGAGTAAAGTGTAATGCATATATGGCGGGTAGTATAGCCATCCGGCAATGATGCATTATAGCTGTTAGTAACACTGGTTGATTTTGGTCTCCATAATGTTATCCATTTATGTTGTAGGTGTGCAGGTGTCAGCACAAGGATGCCCTGTGCATATGATGATACCTGTGCCACATCCCTGTCATCCATAACATCAATGCAGGGACAGGCTAATATGGTTCTGATACACACAGTGACTCTACTACAGTGTACCACAGTACTGCAGTGTAACATGTTGCAAGGAGTAAAGTGTAATGCATATATGGTAGGTAGCATAGCTGTCCAGCAATGATGCATTATAGCTGTTAGCACCACTAGTTGATTGTGGTCCCTATAATGTTATCCATTTGTGTTGTAGGTGTACATGTGTCAGCATGAGGATGGTCTGCAGTCATATTCATTAACAGGGTATGGCACTGTGGTGACACCATGGCTGTGACACATCTGGGGTACAGTTGAACACATGTCACAGGTTACTAAAATGGTTATTGCCTGTGCCACATGGACAGGTGACCCACTGGGGTGTGTATACCCTGCAACCTGATATAGACTCATCCACATACACGTACACTGTTATTTGGCAACACTGGGACTAGACCCCTACCTAGCTATGTAGTGACACTGAAGTGATTACATTGCACACACCCCACAGTGTTTAGGGTGAGTTGTGTCTCAGGTTACATGTTACATTCAGAACATCTCCAGACATGTACAGTATGCTAATAGGGGATGTAATGGGTGTATATGGACAATACGTAGGGTGACATACCTTCATATACACATGCAGACACATAACAGGCAGACACACATCCCAGAGACCAGGGCTTATCTCTGCTAACTAACCTGACCGTGTGTCCAATGTGTTACAGGTAAGCTGCACACAGCACATGCATAATTGGCCTGGATTGTAGTATCAGTTACCTGTATGGTTGATGGTGACAGTGGTAACCATAACGTAGTACATGGGACACATACTGGGAGTAACTTGGTGTAATGACAGTGTACACAGCACCCACATCCCCCAGTGGATATTGTACTCCCTGAAACCCATGATGACAGTCTGCCATACCCACCATCACACATTGGCCATGACTGCGATATGACCCATAGTATACCCCGACAGTGGTACTACAGGGATATGCATCTAATACACATGCGTAGTAGGGTGTTGCATTGTCATGCCTCACCTATGGGCAGCAACAACACTATCTGTACTACTGTGTGGTAATGGGTATTGTAATAGGAGTATGTGGCCTCAGAATGCTGTACCCTACAGATATATGGACATGCACACATACACACACATGCCAGAACACAATGGGCAACCCATGCCTATCAACCCATTTGTACAACACTGTTGTGCTGGTACTGCAAGGCTCATGTAGCCAGTATGGGGAGGAGCTTAACAGGGTACATGTAATGTCCCATACAACAGCAGCTACAACTGACTATGGCAATGGGTGTTGCATTGGTTGTGAAGGCTTTCATGGAATTTCCAAGTATAGGTGTGCTAACACACAGACACTGCTATACTCATTCATGCACAGATACACATGTGTCAGTACAGGGGTGTATTGCTGCAGGTGGTTATAGCTGTGTATCTAGCTATTGTTCAAGGAGAGATGGGTTGTCTAGGGGTTGTGTGTACAGTGGTATCCTGCCACCTGCCAGGTGGCAGCAGGCAATCTATTGACAGACACCACTGTGGTGACCCTCAGGGTGAGAATGACATGCATCAGCCAATCCTCCAGGTGCCTCTTGCAAGTTGACATGTATGCAACACGCATTACAACACATGGTTAGTGTCTGTGATGGAGACCTGTACCCAAGCATGTTCTGTTGACTGTGGTAGTGTAGTGGAGGTACCTGTGGCATGTGGTGCGTACAGGGTGACATCTCCTATATGTGCCAGTTCATACACAGCTGGGCAGACATGTCAGTGTCAATCAAGCTTAGGTTGCCTGTACATATCCCAGCTGGATACCTGCCATCTGCACATCTGTACAGGGACTGACAGTCATCAGCTTGGCAAGTAGCTATGCAGTAGGATGAGCGTGTTGACAGATAGATGTTTGACAACAATATGTATGCCATAACTACATGTCAGAAGCTCTCACTAACATGTGCTGTACAGACAGTAGTCTAGAGTTACAGTCCACATGTCGGATCATTACCCAGTAAGGGGTATATACAGTGACACAGCTCACACATCAGGGATACAACAGGGAGGGCTCAGAATCCAGCTATGCCTGCAGGTGTGCCTGTTGTCAGTACTACATTTAGCACTCTGCTCTTGCCTGGGTATGCATTATCAACAGTAGTACTGCCATGACACACTACATGCAAGTGTGAAAGCACGTACCCTGGACTACTACCCCTGTATTTAACACATTCACATGGATAACAGTGCTGTACAGGCTTCATATACGTCTGTGCCCCCCACATGACACTCACACCCCTTGCTACTGTAATGACAGCACATAGGCACATGTATTGTACATGGTATTATATACACTTATTACAGATGTCATTACCCTGCTATGTTATCAGACTGGGTGGTGTGAACTGGTTACCAGGGCTAAGCCATGCTCAGCAAGTATCAACATTGCTGCACTATAACAGCTGAGCTGATTTACACACTGGTAAGTGAAGCCTACACTGTGTAAGTACCCGTACATTTACACATAGCTTAGCACCACTTAGCTTTGTACAAACCCAAACAAACGTGCTTAAAGCTGATCAAAACTGCCTTAACCACTCTGTATCCAACTGCCCTTGCTCTGCCCAACAACAAAATAAACAGCCATTGCAGGTCTTGAGCCCAGGACCCTGTACACTAAAGTCACAACAGTTAACCACTACACCATGACCACTGTGAAGACAGCTGTTGTTTTACCAGTATAGCTGTCAATACACATATTGAGTAGTATTGAACAATTGCCTTTACTTCCACAATTGTGTAGTACTTGTTATTAATATGACTGTTGCATCACATATGTTGTTTTATCATAATGTACACATAGCAGATACATATAGTGAGATACATCTGGGAGGGTATACACAACCGTGAGGTTTACACATGACAGGAATATGGATTTATACATATAATAGGTCGATACATGTCTACATGTATATATACATGTATACCCATACATATATCTATATACACATCTGTATAGTGCAACAAATATATGGCCATGTGTACATCTCTTTGTATGCCCACACACACACACACACACACACACACACACACACACACACACACACATATATATATATATATATATATATATATATATATAGAAAGAGAGAGAGAAATATGTATATATAGCTATATATGTATGCACATCCTATGTGTACAGATATGCCTATTTATGTGGGTATATATGTAGATATCTATAACTATATGTGCATACATATCTATTCTGATATACCTATTACTGTCCATATATATGTAGATATCCATATGTATATGTGCATATGTAACTCTGTCTGTATATGTATGGACATATATTGCTCTGTATATGCATATATCTGAGTGCTTATATGTGTATATATATGTACATATACATATCCATCTATGTATGTCAATATGTATATGTGTATATATCTATAGAGACATATTATTAATTATATATACACACATGTCCACCATATGTCCTGAACATGGAGTGGAGGCCTACGTCAGCCCCAATAGTCCCAACCTCTTAGTGCAAGGGGATGTCAGGTATGTATTGCAGGTATATTTGTAGACTATTGCTACTGTAATAGGGATTGTCTTCACAGACATGGCGTGTGTGGGAGGTCACATCTGCTTTTAACATGTGCACCATTGGCTACTTACAGACATCCTAAGAACATCATAGTACAGTACCACTGCTAGCACAGTAATGCTCCTGTGGACTACAGCAGAGATATGGCCAATATATGTGGACAGTCTGACATACTCTGGTCAGTCCAGAGGTATACACAGAACCCCTTAGTGCAAGACATGTGGATCAAGCCTGACAATGTGGCTGTTAACAGCCATGTAGATAGGTATATCACGTAAATACTGGTATACATTTGCCCCCATAAGTTATGCATTCACATTCCCCTGTCTGTCCTGACACATAATAACCACTGGTACAGAGGTGCCATGGCCACATACTACCCACTAGTTAGTGACATACATTTGTACAGCATCCCACTGTTTTGTCTGACATACATGACTGCTATGGTGGCCTGGCAGAAGTACATCTGGCAAGTATCTGGACATGACATCTCACTCGGTAAGTACACTAAGTTGCTAGGCATGTAACAAAGCACTGTGCAGGCTACAGGCAGACTGCCTCAACACTGGCCTATATTTCCTATGGGGGAATACACATGTACTTGCATATATAGCAGGCTCTACAGGCATGTCACAGCACAGAGTAATTGACACCTGTGTGAAAGTGCATAACCACAATGAATGTGAACACAGCCACAGCCACGTATGGCAAGCTAGTGTAATATTACAGTATATGGACTATCTGATCAACACCATCCTCATATGTGCCACACACACACTAACCCTACATATACTGAGCTGCTACACAGTGTGATCCAATGCCTGTATGTGGTATGGGACATGGGGGTGTGTTTGGCCCTACAAACATGTAAGCCAATAGTGTAACATACAGTGGAGCAGCAGGTAACATCATATAGAACTGGACCAAGAACAGTGACATCTATCGCAGTCTGTACACAGGCCAAGGTACATATTCACAATGCATACACTGTCGATAATCACCATAAATACACAGACCTCAGGACTGTACATACAACCACAGAATTCCCAGTTTATGGCCTTAAATATAATCCCCTACTATACATAACATGTGTAGCAGTCTCATATCTCACTGGCTTGTTATCAGATATGATGTCAATAAATGTGGTGCACAGAACATATGCACCTCTTACTGCATGACATATGTACAAAGGTTGACAGAGTTGTGGGTGGAGGCACAAACACAGGGCCAATATTGACATGTTGCTGTGATGACCTCATACATTTACTGTTGTAACAGGATCTCTTGCAACATATGTCCTATGAGGGATATGAAGTCAGTAACTCTCACGGCTGTCACCATCTACTGACTGCAATCCTCACACAACCTTCTGCAGTTCACAGATAGGTGCTCTGTGGGTAACACAAGAAACAAAAGGCACCACACACTGCCCAGTATGCAGATGCCCCTACAGATGGGGGTTTCCTCATAAACATACACTGACATGACAGGTATTAAAACATGTAGGACAGCCATATCCACACACACCCTGTTAAACCAGCATTACTCCAAATTCAGTATAGCAGCACTTACAGTCTGTAGTTAAGTCAGGTACATCCCCCTCCTGTGTGTTGGCCTGTTTCCACAGTGTATGTTGTTAGAGGAAAATCCCAAATCCATCTGTGATGCTGTTTGCCACAAAACAGATCTAGTTCCTGCTCACAGTGAATGAAAAGACCCAACACCAACATGATGTTCCTAGATATTGGAGTGTGTTTCCATGCAACTGGCTATGGGAATGTTACCACAGCTGTTCCACATGCAATCAGCTAGAGGAGGGCTGCAATTCATGCAGAGTTCATCAGCTGATCATGAACATCACTTACAATACACATGCTGCTGCCTAAGCAAAGCAGGTGTAAATCTCCACATCCACCAGAGAGGGAGTGAGAGAGGCAGACAGAGGCAAAGATAAGTCAGAGAGGAGTGGGAGAGTAAAACGTAAGCATGTTTGTATCACACACCTACCAGTACAGGGTATCAAACCCCTGACTGACTATGTATTGCTATCACATGTCTATGCAGTTATTGGATGCACCACATTAGTTACATGTTGAAGAGCCCTCCAAACTTATATGTGATGGTGAGCGACATCTGCAACAGTGATATGGTAGCTATACGGTAGGTGTAGTACACATGCCTGTCTGCATGAACAGGTGTCAGCATCAACACAGCTACACTCTCACAGAGATCCACACAAATTGACACACTAGGCAGGGTCAGGAATACAACTCATCACTAGTTAGATTGCCACAACACAGTACTGTGCAGTTATCACATGCACCACAGGAGTTATATGGAGGTTATATGGGCAAAGGGTATGTGGTGGAGTCTGACATCAGACAGCATGCTTCAGTATGCCAGTGGGGGTTGTAGTGAGTGTGAATGTGGTCATAGGCATCATACACACACACAGACACAGGGTGCCAGTACTGACATGCATGGGTGCATTGTTTCATGGTTTTGTAATGGTTGACTGTGCCAGATGGCTATACAAGGCTAGGTGATGGGTATAGCTTGGCATCAGGCCACATGATAATAATCTGCAGTGTGGCTTAGGGTTGTAGTGTCTGGATTTGCCCACACAAGTGAGTATTGTATTCACCATCCAATCACCTGGGTTACTATTGTGTGTGACCATTGCTGTGCATTGCTTGTCATGTATGTGTTCCTTAGTCCATGACACGGATGGTGTCTGGAATGTGCACATGTCCCACATGCATGTACAGTGACATGTGGAACTGTACCTGGGGTGTCTGGCCCATGTTGTGTACACAGATTGTTATCATCAGATGTGCCAGTCCTGGCCTCATGTGGCAGGAACTGTTAATGGACAGTAGGTTGACCCTGCAACTATGTTTATAGCATGATACAGGTATTACCTGGTGTTAGTTGCACCTATCCATACAGGGCATGTGTTTCAGGCATGGTATGTCCCTTGTGGGTCACATTTCATGGCACCACAGGTGTTGCAGGTTTCCAGTGGGGAACATAGGGAAGGTGCACTGTCTGCATGTATGCACATATTGGACTGATGGACAGAGTGCCATGCCCTCTGTAGCCCACTGCAATCACACCATGGTTACTATCAGTGGGCAATATGCAGGGTACTACCAAGATATCAGTTGTTGCCAAGGCAAGTGTGTGTGTATTAGACATGGGTTGAGAGTGTTCTCTGGGTAATACAAGAGTTGCTAACTTTGTTCACCTGGCCCTGATTTCACATGTAGGGGTATGGATTTGCACCACAGCCTCTCAGCTATTTCACATCTGTTATCCCTGTATGGTGGACATTGTGACATATACTAGGGCCACCATATAAGAAATTTGCAAAACCCGTGCCACAATGAGTCCAGTTGTTACACACTTACACCCACCTTCACACAGGATACGAATGACAAACACAGACACACATCTACCATATATGGGATTAGAACTCCTAGATAACTAGTTTATTACACTACAGCATTACGCTGTTATAGGACACGCCTTGGAGATTACTGGAGTGCGTCTTCCCCAAAGCTGTATTTCACAGTGAATGGCATCAGCAGGATTGCCAAAGTAGGGCATTTGAATTGTAGTGAATGTGACTAGCCTAAAAAGCATTGCTCCCTACACATACTTAGAAACACACACACAAACATCCACACCTGCTATTTGTGGGAACAGAACCCCTACCAGAGTTCTATATTACACTACAGCATTATGCTGTTATAGGACGCACCAGGGGGATTACTGAAGCACTCCTTCCCCAAAGGTGTATTTCACAGTGAATGACATCAGCAGCCTTGCCAAAGTAGGGCATTTGAATTGTAGTCAGTGTGACTAGCCTAAAAAGCATTGCTCTCTACACATAGAGGGACACACACACATACACACAGTTGCCACGTCTGGGGTTAGAACTCCTACCTAACTTGTTTATCACACTACAGCAGTACACAGTTATAGGATGCGTCATGGAGATTATGGGTTTACACCTTTCCCAAAAGTGTATTTCACAGTGAATTAACTCAGCAGCCTTGCCAAAGTAGGGCATTTGAATTGTAGTGAGTGTGACTAGCCTAAAAAGCATTGCTCTCTACACAGACAGAGACACACACACACACACAGTTGCCATGTCTGGGATTAGAACTCCTACCTAACTAGTTTATCACACTACATCAGTACACAGTTATTGGACACACCATGGAGATTATTGGGCTACACTTTTCCCAAAGATGCATTTCAAAGTGTATGACCTCAGCAGGCTTGTCATAGTAGCACTATGGGGAGGACAGTGTGTGTGCTTGGGCCATAACCCATTCATCTAGAGGTTGACACATCACATGCGGGCACACACAGGGTTATATTCCACGGGTACATGTATACATCTGCTAGATGACTACTTCCTTCTACAGTCATATTGCACAGCTGGCACTTAGACCACATAGTCTGTAATGCTGATGGATACTGGTGGCTAATGTCTACAGTGAGTGACATTTACACCTCATGTGGTTGTAGCTATTTGGGTGTGTGCTGGGTGGGACAGTCCTCACAATGGATGGCTCCTTGTCACAGTCACTCTCTTCCACACATCTGTGTATGTCTACTGTTGGCTTATTATAGTGTGTTGTCCTTGGATATATGTCTGTATTCCTATCCACTGTGTGTGCAAAGCATGACTGGTGCATACTGAGGAATGCATGCACTAACATCTGCAACTGGAAGATATGTATGGTCCACTGTTGTTTGCAGACATGGGCTTCATTTGTTAAGTGTGTGAGCATGCCCAGTATGCCCTTCTGTATTGAATGTGTGGATCAATTCCAGGTAGTTTGTACTCCACTGCAGACCTTTGTGTTGTACACCTACAGGTAGCAAACTGTTTCTGCAGGGTATTCATCGATCATTTGGCAATATGGGGACACATTTTGCAGGGGATAGTGTGCACTGTAGGTGATCGTGTCTGTGCTGCTTCAGCTACATGGTACTGCTGTTAGCAGGGATATTCAGACGTGTACTGTTATACACTGTGATGTTTTCTGTCTTCATGTACTGTCAGGTGGACATTCCAGCTCACAGTGATGTCTTGGGGGACAAGGGTGACTGCAGCTGTGCCCAGTATTGTGGACAGATGCCCACATATTCATGGTGAGTTATGCCATTCTGGAGGGGTAGCTGCAGACACTTTCTGCTGGGTCTGTGTATCCGGTTCAGCACCTTGGTACAGTGTTGGCAGAGGAACCCATACTTGTACATCCATTGACATGACAGTATGGCCTTATCATGCTGTGGCAATACCTCACAGCTGTACAGATTCGCACAGGTTACCCAGTGGCAGGGGCCATGAGTCAGGACATGACCCCTATTGTGGTGTACGTGCAGGTATGTAGCCACCCATTTATGTGTTTGCAGCCAGGGATAGTGTGTGCACACAGCTTTATGTTGGACCTTGCACATTCCATGCTGCCCCTGCCCCCACTCCCCACTCTGTTATTCTATCCTCTTCCATACATTATGCATACATTCTCTGATACTTTCCCTAAGGTTATCACCCTATCACAGCTGTGTGTTGGTGTTGGTCCATAGTTCATGCAGTGGGACATGGTGGACATATTACTGTGGTTTGTCCACATGGCTTTGCATATGGCTTATGTGGAGTGTGTTATGTTGTTATTTGGGTGTCCATAACATAACATACATTGGCAGTACATGTGAGACACAGGCCTTTGGTAGAGGCCTGTGGGCCATTAGGTGTTGATGCGGGCCAGATGTGGCAGGCTTTTGCATTCTGTCAGTCCTACAGTCTCAGACTGCCATACAGTATATTCCCCTGGGGTGATAGAGTAGGCGTGCTAGGGTTTTATGCCAATACCTTCCATCAGTCTTGATCAGGTGGTGTGGATGCTGGCAGGGTGCTACCTACAGTTAGGGAAACACCTGCATGGGACACCTGCACTGCATGCTGCATTTTTCACACTTGCCATATACAGGTGGGGTCATAATGTACCCATTCCCCACAGCAGGAATACGGCCAGAGAGGTACCTGTGGGTGGTGTTTGCGTGAGCTGGGTGCATGTGGGCTATGGACACTACTTGCATCTGACACACAGATATGCATGGGGCATTCCAGTTATGCTGGCATGTGCAGGTATATCAGCTGTTTCCCAATACTTCAGCCCTACCTCTTTTGTGATCTGCAAGTGTTTGGGCAGACAACACCGGTATCCCGTACTACAGGACCTGATAATGTGATGCATACCTGCATGTACAATTCCAAGGGTGTCTCCAATTCACAGTGACACAATATATACTGTATGTCTGGGATACTTTCCCTTGTATATCTAGCCCAACAGCCATGCCATGTCAGTCCTTCAGATGGTGACACACATTACCACCATTCAATTACAATGACTTACTGCTAGCATGTGTTACACTGGTGGGAATTGTCTTTGGCACTGCAGTTGTGAGGACTTGTTCCTGTCATCAGCAGTAGTGGGCAATGGCCACCAGGTCTTACCTCAACATGCATACATACTGACCACTCTCACACAATATGAAACACACACACCAACCTAACACACACATACCTGCATATTGTGCAAATGCTACAACCTATCCTGCTACCTTGGCCACCTCTGTGCATCTGTGCTCCACTGGTATTATACCTACACATACATGTTACTACATTTCTACATACAGTTGTGGGGGGCACACCTGACTTTTACAACATGTGTACATCGAATTGGGGGCGGCACACCAGACTGTTACTACATTTCTAAGTAGGGTTGGGGGGAGCACACCTGGCTGTTTCTACATTCCTACACAGGATTGGGGGAGGGGGCACACCTGACTGTTACTATATTTCTATGCAGGATTGGGGGAGGGGGCACACCGGTCTGTTTCTACATTTCTACACAGTGGTTGGGAGGGAGCACACCTGACTGTTACTACATTTCTATGCTGGATTGGGGGAAGGGTCACACCAGACTGGTTCTACATTTCTGCACAGGATTGGGGGGACACACCTGACTATTTCTACATTTCTTCACAGAATTGGGGGCACACCTGACTGTTTCTACATTTCTACACAGGATTGGGGGACACACCTGACTGTTACTACATTTCTACACAGGATAGGGAGGGGCACACCTGACTGTTTCGACATTTCTACATAAGATGGGGGGCACACCTGACACTTGTACATATTTGCTATGACTGTACTGGTATGTCAGGTACTCCATATCATTCTGTATTCTAACTTATCATGCTGACTAGAGGCATATTAGTGTACCACAGGTCTTAGCTATGATTGACCTACATATTAGTTTCTGACTTCCTACCCTTCAGAATTAACATCCTACTGCCTGACCTGCTGTAGTCTATCTGTGTAGGCTGGGGGGGACGTTACCCATAGGCATCATTCAGAGGCCATAGCACAGCCTTTGCTTGTGTTTGTCTACACCTGTCCTATTTGCTGAGACTGTTGTTGGGTATGCGAACCTCCCTGACTGGCATGTCTGAGTCATATGGAAATACATGTGGCCCAGCACATTTCCTGCAGTGGGTTTTGTTGCCCTGTGTAGTACTGGCTACTATGGTGACATCAGTATTTGTTACAGATCTCATGGTGCCACTATAGGTGTCTACGATCTGCTGGCATACCATTCAGCCACCCAATTCTCTTGCATGCTCACATCCATATCATAGATACAGTTAACGACACATTCTACTCCATTCGGCAATTGATAGGTTGAGCGACTTACCTTGTGGGTGTCCCAGTATTGAAGGTGGTGTTGCAGGGCTGCCTATGTCAGATGCACAGAGTACACTCCCTACACATGGTTGCACACAGGTAGTGTCATGTTTGTCATCCCTTTTACTGTATGTGCAAGGCAGAGAGAGGTGTAATTCCCTGGGTCCCTTCTGTGTCAGTGTATGTGCTATGCACTTCCTCTTTGCCAAGGCCAGGGCATACTGGGCACTCCTCCTTTTGCCTACTGGGGCAGGCTCAGGTTGTTCCTCCTCCAAGTCACTCTGTGCCTGTGCAGGCCTTGGCAATGGTAGGGGGCTGTGTGGCCCTGCCCAGTGCTATTCCTGCTGCAGCTGTTTCTGCAGGATCATATTGTGTAACATGGCACATATGATGACAATTTAGGTACATGTAGCTGGTGAGTACTGCAAGGCTCCACCGGATGTGTCCAGGTAATAGAACCATGACTTGAGCATCCCAAACACATGCTCTATTATAATTCTGGTCTGTGCGTGTGCCTCATTATGGAGTTCTTGTAAGGGTGTTTGTGCATTTCTGATGGGTGTCATCAGCCACAGCTCCAGTGCGTAACCAGCATCCCCCACTAAGTGACTGGAAGGGATGTCCACATTGGCAAATGTCTAGTACAGCTGCATCAGATGCTAGATGTGGGAATCATGGTAGCTTACAGGGCAGCCAGCACATACATTCATTATTATACCCTGGGCTTCACACATGACCTGGCAGTTGATGGAGGGGAAGCCCTTGTGGTTGATGTAGACCCTACCCCGCTCACCAGGTGGTGCTTTGATGTGTATTTGTGTGCAGTCTATAGCACCCACTACCTCAGGGTATTCTGCTATTTGGTGGAACAGTTGCATATTGCTGGCCAATGCCTCACGGGTGTTGGGCAAATATACGTGCTCACCGGCATGTGCCATGGAACTGGTGGAGTACCCTGGATGCTGATGCCTGTGAGATCCCCATCATATCCCCAGTTGGCCTTTGGAAGGTACCTGTAGCTAGTATTCTTGGGCCTACACATACCTTGGAGTCCACTGGGAGGGGTTCCCCTCTGTTAGTTCTGTGTGTCAGGCATTGCCGGCACAGCTCAACAATTTGCTGTAAGAGCTCCCTGTCCACCCTATAGTGCTCCACTATCTCCAGCTCATGTAGACCCTGGTAGGTTACCTGGGTCTGTACGATCTTCTCCGTCTCCTCACTGTGGGTTGGTCAACAACATTCACATCCTCACCACCCTCAGCCTCTTCCACATGTTGTACGATAGCTATTGCAGCCCTTATCATTTTGTTGTTTTGTTTGTTAAAACTTCCCCACTTGTATACACCGGTGGTGCAGAGTATGGGAAAAACCAGAGGGAAAAGTGTTTGCATAGTTTATAGTAGTGTTCTGGGCTGGGCTGGTCTGCTGCCTGTGTAATTGGCTGATTCTGATACATTTCACCTGCCAGCTATGCTAGTTCTCCTAGATTACCTTCCTACTGCTGTTTTCCCTTCCCATTGTCTTCCTGTTTAAGCCGGGGAGCACGCCACAGAAACATAGTGTTCAAATGTGCGCAGAGCTGCTATTTCCTGGTTTACTTTTTTTTCCCTTTAAAACCTGGTGCATGGCGCGCGCACCCACTTAGGCAATGTAAAGAGTGCTAGACAGCTTCAGACACACCCCCTTGCTTAGCTGTGCTAAGCTAGGAGCAAACCCAAGCCACAGGGCTCCAATCCACTTACAGTATGCCTGACATACACCCCTATGATGTCAGCTAACTCCTAGGCTTGCACCAAGCTATTTCTGCTCTTACACTGTTGGGAGCTGCCTAGCATGCAGGGGAAATCTGGGATTCACTGTCATTTTCCTCATTTGCATAGGTTTGCCTGCTAATGCATAGTTACATGTCCCACACTGAGCCTCCCCCCTTAGAAACCACTATTCACTGGCCATGTTGTATTCTGCCTGCCATTGACTATAATGGCAGAATAGTGATTTTGGTTAGAATGCTTATTTTAGGGTTTTTTTTTATTTCTCCCCCGATCCCATTTGTGCGCCACTGCCCTACGCTTAAACAGCTGAGATTGGCTTAAAAAAAAAAGTTGATTTTTTTCTTTTTTGCAAGTGTTTCCATGCCAGCAGCCTTATAGTTGGCCATTTGCATGCTTTATACATGATATCCACCCTTTATTTGGAGCGGTCATGGCTCCGTTTTGTAATTTGCAGAAATGTACTCCATTACTGGTGGAGTACATTTCCGCAGATTACACTAGTCCTGCACGGCCTGTTTCCAGCTTCCTGGATCACAAATTCACCTAATTTGCATGGATTTCTCCTGCACATGGGGTAATTTGCATACAGGGGCTGAGTCCATGCAGGACTAGTGCAGGAGTGCTCATGTACGCCCCTATATGTTATTCCTGGACCACACGGCAGACATATTGCCTGCTGGAGCTCCTGCACTAGTCCTGCATGCTGTGCAGGGCTTGCAGAATTTGTGGGCTCATGTTTTACTCTAGAATTCTGTTTCTGATCTCTGTTCTATATGTTCTAATCTTTGTAATCATATTTTCACCTCATTGATTGTTTGTCTTTCACTTTCCATTTTTATTTCTAGTTTTCTGTCACTATTAACACTAGAGACAGCAATGCTTTCACCTATTGTCTACGTTACTTTACACCAGTTTAACAAAAACATCTCAATACTGAGATTAAATTATCTTCCAAGTGTAAGACTTAGCATATCACTGAAGTCATTTTCTGTACTGAATATTTCCACACATACTCAAAAAATATTCCCTCAGTAACATATTTCTGAGCCATCTTATCTCCAAGGTGTGCCTCTTTTCTGGCGGAACATTTTCAAATTTTATGGGATATAGAAATATTTGTACAAACATTTCCATAAAAAATATTATAAATTTCCTCAGGTTGATTGCTTACCTAGGATATATTTTCTCAGGTCGATTGCATACCTAGGATTAAGACATATTTCCCTCCACTGATATTTGTAATACCTTTATTTCTTCATTCATTCCATGGTGTCTTTGCTTTTATACTGCATTGTCTTCACAAATTCAATATTGCCTTGCTAGACTAATTAATATTTTCTGATCAACCATTTCTGTTATGGCCTCACTTATAAAATCTATTTGTGGTTTACTAAAATAACTATCAAACTTCTGTATATCTTCACTGAACTATAACATTAGGTCTGTATATGCAAGCTGATTCTGAGTTCAATGACTCAACAGTTTATTTAGCTGCATCCCATTTTATTACTAAATCTACCTTTTATATCTGCTTCCAAAATCTTGTCTTTGTTCCTTCTTCACCAAATGCTCATTACATTTTCATCTGTGTCTTTCTTGTAATATAAATAGTATAACCTATTGGTTTTGTTTGGTTTCTCCAAGGTCTAATTTCCTTTGTCATCAAGACTTGATAAATACTTATATTTATATAAGGCTACATCTAATACTCTTTAAATTCCTTTCCTTTCCTTCCCTGGATCTCCCCAAATGCCCACATGTAATCCTATCATTACCTCACTGGGCAGTATGCCTATAATATTCTTCCACATGGGCATATATCCCATGGTCTCAATAATATATAGTAAGGTACACTGTGTGTCTTTCTAGTGCACCTCCAAATGCAGAAGTCCCAATCCACTCTGTTATTTTGTCAGTATTAGTTTTTCCTCCTTAATTTTCTTTTCTGAAATTCTTCCATGTCTAACCTCTTAGTTGATAGATATAAGCCTGGCCTACATAAATAACTAGCAGGACCAAAAATATCTTAATGATACGTACATTATTGCCAATATCCCTAAATAACTTCCATTGTCTTATATTATTTAAACCTCCTGTGTAATTTTTCTTACATTTATTTAGCTGCCTTCTCAGCATCCCATTTCAAACAGATTCTCATGTATCTTTTTTTACCATGACCTCACAAAAAGGAAAAGACATGTGCCAAGTCATGCATTGGGGCACAATTCATTATTATAGCTTGTTTTTGCTTCATTTACTTTATATCTTGATATACTGTTAAAATATTTCAGTTTTTCAAATATAATTTTTATATCATGTTTCAGATTAATAATTTATACTATCATGGTGTCTGCAAAAAATTCTATTTTCTCATTAGCAGTTCTCCATTTATATCTACCTATGTTTTCCTGTTGTATGTCCCTAGCTAATGACTCCAAGTATAAAGCAAAGAATTAAAGTAAAAGTGTATATGTCTGCCTTGTTCCTCTTGCAACGCTATATATTTAAGCTCATTACCAACTTCATTCAAGTTTGAGGTTCTCCAGAAATATCAAATATTAATGCTGTCTGTGTTTGTTGGAACCCAAATCCTTCCTATGATCTCATCATAAACTCTCAATTTACTCTGTCAAATGCTTTTTTGGCTTCCAAACTTGTTAACATTAATATATTATTATTGTACAATGCATCCTTTTATATCTATTAATATTGTCATACATTTGCCTAACGTCTATAAGCTCACACTGATACAGGTCTATTATGCCAAGCACTATTTCCAATATTCTTTTTGCCAAAGTCATCATAAACACTTTTTTCTAGTGATGATTCATGATTGAAACTGATCTCTATGATCTTGGATCAAGAGGTTTTCTCAACTTCTTTGGTATAACTACCATTACTGCTACTTCCCAAGTCAAGAGCATATCCACAACCATAAATTATTGTTAAAAAGCACTACCCAGACTTTTATTTGTCTCATACTCATTTTTCAAACTTCTTTTGGAATTCAAAAACTATCAGGGGTTTCCCTGTACTCTGGTTTATCACGTCTATGATTCACTTTCTTTTATTTTGGTGTTTATACCCCTCTTTCTATTATTTGCATACGTTGTAATTGTCTTAAATACTTTACAATTTCCTGTATGTTACTACACCTTACTTATATAGTGTACTATAATAATTTACAGTTTTAGTCATAATTTTTACTGAGTACTACTGCCTACAATTCTCATAATTTCTGATTCTCATAATTGCTGATTTTAGTTATCCTTTCAATAAATTATATTGTTTTTAAAGATAGAAGTAACCATTTGGTGGCTCTATAGTTATTGTCAAAAAATTGTTGTTTTTTTAACTGTTGCTCTATGTAAATTCATATTTTCTATGTACTCTTGCATAGATATTTTACTCTTCACCCTGCTGTATCCTACTTATTCTTTTCTCATATTCTTCTACGTCTAATCTCATTCCAATTCTTCACATACTCCTTACTGCTCAGGTGTAAATCTAATAACATTTTAGTTAAAGTCTGATCTATCCAATTATTAAACAACTTCCTTTTCAGAAGAACCACTGAAAAATACCATTTTTATCACTACAGACATTTACCTTACCCTTGCTTACAAAACAAAAACTGTATAATTGCATGGTCTGACAATATCACCTGGTGTGTTTTCATTGTTTGGCCCATGTTACAATATTCTTTTGATATTGTAACATCTGCCTAATCTTGCCCAACAACATATTTGATTGAAAATGTGTATATCCTATTTCACTTAGTCTTACTTTCATTAATACCAAATACATGAATATATTTATCTATTTGCTCTCAGTTTTTTGTGATATCTTGACCCTGAAGACACATCTTTCTTATTTTCTACATGTTCCAATTTCCTTCTAATACCATACATCCTTAATAAAAGCCTATAACTTTTTACATAATGTACTTTATATCTTGCATCACTAGTTTTGATGGAATATATTTGACTTATTGGTTTGGTTAGGTAAAGTGTAGCAACATACAGGAAATTATAAAATATTTGAGAAATTACAGCCTGCCAACAACCTCTCATCCTTACAAATCTTCCACACGTCCTTTATTTGTTCCTCAGTCTTTATTCCTGTATCCATTTTAATTATTAAGATTAGCTTTATTTTGCTTTTCTTCTATTCCAACAAAGAATCCCTCCTTATCACTTTTCTTTATAAAATATTCATGTTTTTTATGATTCAAGTATGGTTCTATAACAATATTATTTGTGTATTACTACTGCAAACATGTCAGTGCCTTCTCTTATTTTTCCTGTCAGCTAAGCCATTAACAATCCAACCCAAGAGGTCAACTTGTACTATAGTAAACTTATATATTATTATATCTATACCCATTGTCCTGCTATTACAAACTGGTGCTTCACAGTTTGTTTCCATCACTGCTTCTGTCCCTATATATACTTCTGTATAATATTGTCTCAGCTGATCCTGATGTCTTATTAGAACGCATAATTCCCTTCATCCCTAAGAAATAAGCAGCATATTATTATACACATAGTTTGTTAAGGCAATAAAGTTGACGTCCAGGACTAAAACAGTGTAAAATTAATTCTAGTCCTCTCTGTTTAGACTCACCCTGATTTACTGCTTTGTGCTGGAGAACATTCATGTTTGCTTTGTGCTGGAGAACATTCATTTTATTTGTGAAGCCTCTCAGTAGTTGTTTTGCTAGTAGACAGAGTATCTACATTCCTTCATGTGCATTTCTAGAGACTGCTCATTTCTGCAGCCAGTGAGCATTTTATTTTGTCAGATAATTTAATTTAAATGCTGGAGATATTTTCAAAGGGTCAAATTCATCCATCTAGCACAATGACTCCACTCTTCTGCTATCAAGCATGGCTTATAAAAAATGTAAGTTGCATTCCAACAGCAATGGGGATAAGTCACTCATGGGATGAATCTCTCCCAATCTGAAGTCTTATCAAAGATGTAAATGTAACCAATTAACATACAGAATGTAATAGCTCTTTTCTTACTAGTAATTACTAATCATGATTGTTTTAAAACATCTTCCAGTGCCCATCTTTTATATTTTAATTATATCAGCCAGCTTTGCTCTGCATATATTTTCTTACACTTAAACAAGTTTCTTCATTTTGTAATTCCAGGGCATTATTTATGTGACTCTTGCTACGTAGTCTACTTTCATTCAACATACTAGTCTTGCTATCTTTGTACATATTTGTAAACCTAGCTCCAGATTCAATAAAGCCTACACTAAGTGTACATGATATGTATTCAACCAAGAACATTCTTATCACATTTGTTGTTCATAGGTTCATAGGTTCATACTAGGCTATCTGCCCTAGGGCATTTATAAGCCTATCCAGAGTATGTTTGGCTTTCACCACCCATTTTAAATTCATTTTGCTATGCCCTTTTTCGAGGTTAGTATACTGTGCCTCTGTCTAACAGTGACACAGAAGTGATACCCAGGGTAAACCTATGATCTCCCATCCACTCATCAAGATTCCTCTTGAAGAGAGTCAATGAGGGACTCTGCCTAACCTGGACTGGGATTTTATTCCAGAGTGAAGGGAGCCTCTGGGTTATGAATCTGTCCCTCCAGCATGTCCTATTTATTTCAGTGCTGAGGTTCAAGTCTCTCACGCGTGTAGCTCGATGGGATTTGGATTTTTTGAGGTGCAGCATGTCCCTTAATTCCGGGTTGGACATGGCTTTATACATCAGGCACAGGTCGCCTCTGAGCAGATGGTATGCCACTGAGTAGAGCTGGAGTTTCTTTAACCGGGCAGCATATGGCATCTGTTTGAGCCCTTTGATCCTCTTGGTGAGGTACTTTTGGGGTCTTTCCAGTTGCTGCAGGTGTTTGGTAAGGTACATCCCAAGAGGGGCATTGTACTCGATTATGGGCCTGATGAGGGATGAGTAAAGAGGCACGATGACCTCCCATAATCTAGATGTGAATCCCTTCATGATTAGGTAGGCTATATAAAATGTTTTGCTAACCACTTTGGCCACGTGGTTGTCAAATGAGAGATTGCTATCAACTTGGGTCCCCAGGTCCCTAATTACTTCTTCTGTACTTAATGGATTACCACCTATGTGGTAATTTGTGGGCACTTTGTTTTTGCCAAAGGGGATGACTATACACTTTTTGGTTCTTAGCTTGAGGCCATGGCTCTGGCACCAGTTGTCTGTTTCTATGAGGCCCTTTTGGAGGATGCTTGTGTTGGCTGGAGAGTCGATTATGGTGCCCAGTTTGCAGTCATCTGTGAACTTGGTCAGCCACAGCCCTTCTGTGTTGGTCTGTACCTCCGAGAAATATATACTGAACAAGAGAGGTCCCAGGACTGAGCCTTGTGGGATGCCACTTGTAACTGGTTTGGAGTCTGACATGGCTCCAGCAATTCTAACCATGTGGGTTCTGTCCTTGAGCCAGTTTGCAACCCATCTAGTGACATAGGGGTTTATATTTAAGCTGGAGAGCTTATCTATAATGCCCGAGTGGGGTATTGTATCGAAGGCTTTTGCGAGGTCCAGGTAGGCTGTGAGGACCACCTTCCCTTCGTCAATGGCCTTGGTGACTGTTTCAAACAAGTCGACCAGGTTTAAGATGCAGGATCTGTCCTTAACAAAGCCGAACTGGGTAGGATCCAGTGTCTGTAGGTCCCCAATATCTTTATTTATGAGGTCCATGATGATCCTTTCCATAGCTTTGCAGACCAAGCTAGTCAGGCTTATGGGGCGATAGTTTCCACGGTCCGTTGAGCCACCACCTTTGTGGAGAGGGACCACTGTTGCTGTACGCCACTCTTTGGGTACATATCCTGCAGTAAGGCTGAGATTGAACAGTAGTTTTATGTTTGGGTTTAGCTTTTCTTGGAGTTCATGTAGGATGCAGCCCGGGACACCGTCTGGTCCCATTGATGCTGTGTTTTTTGCTTTGGAGAGGACGGCTCTTACCTGAGCATCTGAGATGTCAGGGGGCAGCACTCTGCTGGGATAGATATTTGCCCTTTTGGTGGGGGGGGGGTTGAGCTGAACCTGTCAGCTAGGATGTTGGCAATGTCTGTGGGTTCGGTGTATTTTTTGTCATTTTGGACTAATTCTGAGCATATCTGGGAATTCCCACTCAGGTTCCTAACATAACTAAAGAAAGCCTTTTGATTATCCTTAGTGTCCTGTGCAATTTTTCTCTTGAAGCTGGCCTTAGACGATTTTATGAGTGCCCTTAGTTTTTTGCTAATACTGATCAGAGATGCCTTCCCTTTTTGGGATTTTGCTCTATCATGTAGTAGCTTCCTCCTTCTATTGTATAGTTTGTTTATGGCTGGGGTCCACCAGACAGGACATCTGCCTTTGGAGGATTGGGTCTTGGTTTTATTTGGGATTGCATGATCCATGCATTCCTGAAGGTGTTCATAGAGTGCATTTATAAAGGAGTCTGTGGTCTGGGCTGTATTTTCCACAGGCCTGGGAGCTTTGAAGGATTCCACCTCGGTTTTGAGGAGTGTGAAATTTGCTTTAGAGAAGTTTTTCACTGTGTTTTTTTTGCAGGTGGTGGGGTCGGGATGTGAATATCCAGTGAGATCAGTTTATGGTCTGATCTCACTGGAGGGATACACTTCTGGTCTGGAGCATAGAGTCGCTATGTTGGTGATGATCAGGTCCAGTATGTTTTCCCCTCTTGTGGGAGTGGTATCAAGTTGTTCCATAGCATTTGAGTTTATGAATTCTAGGAACTTTTGGGCTAGGGTGTTGGAGCTAGAGTAATGCTCCCAGTCTATGTTTGGGTAGTTGAAGTCGCCCAATATAATGGTGTTTGGAGAGACCTTCATATTTTCCAGTGTTCTCAGGGAGGCCGAGTGGGGTTCCCGGGTTTGGGAGGGTGGTCTGTAGCAGGCTACAAACTGGAAGGCAGTTTTACCCACTGTTAGTGGCACATGGATAGTCTCTGATGCTTCGTGCTTTGCCACCAACCTGGAGGTGTGGCTATCTTTGATGAATATCGATACTCCCCCTCCTTTTGTGGTTCGGTCCAAGTTTTGGGGCCGAAAAGCATGGTATGAGGTATAACCTGGTAGTGCTGGGGTGCTCTCGGGAGCCCTGAGCCAGGTTTCTGTTACTGCACAGATATCGATGTTCTCCATGCTAAGGAGAGTTTCAAGTGCGTGCATCTTGAGGTTTAGACTTCTGGAGTTGAGTAGCATTACTCTTAGTTTCTTATCCCTTGTGATACCTATGGAGGTGGGTTTGTCTTTTGAGCCTTACCTAAAAAAGGCACTATGGGGTTAGCAAGAGCTTTTGCCAATATCCGAAAGCCCAGGGGTGACAGGTGCAAGCCATCCCTAGCGAAGCATCGTGGCTTGTTGAGCATATCATCCCAGGCTGACAGGCATTGGAACCCCTTTGAATGACACCAGTACTTAAGCCAATTGTTGAAATTGATCATCTTGTCTTCATATTGTGGCATCATTCTTGGTGAGGGTAAGATGCTACTCAAGGTCAGGGTCATACCAGCCTGGACCACATGTTCAGAGAGCTCCTCTATGTCTCTTTTCATGTAGTCCACGGAGGTACGTCTCAGGTGATTCACACCAGCATGGACAATGACTGAGTCATATTTGTACTTGCCTTGGAGTGACCTGAGTGCTTGTGTTATGTGGCGGATCCTAGCGCCTGACAGGCTGCTCACCATGACCTTCTCCTTGTTCAGCCTGATGAGCAGGACGTCAGTGTGCCCGACGATAGAGTCACCTATTACAAGTGTATCAGGTGTGTTGTTTAGCCTTAAGGGCTGTGACTATTCGGCACATTGGCTTTGTGAGATATGTGTTGCACGTGTTTTGTTTTGGGGTAGCGGTTGCTTGGGTGTCTGCTTTGGAGGTCTCTGCTGCTTAGGCAGATCTTTATTTAGAGCCTCTGAGTATGTTTTTGTGTGATTATGTGTTTGGTTTGCTGTCGTCGTAGGTCTATGTGAGACTGGAATTGTAGTGAGTGTGGTTTCCTTCTCCTCCTGACTGGTCATGCCAGTACTGAGTTGAGAGAGCTTAGCCTCCAGTTTGACTATATGGTTGCATCTCTCACATGTGTTGGAATTTGTTGGGAGGAGGAGAGGGTTGTCTGTGTACATGAGGCAGTTGTAACATTGCCTCAAGATTCCCAGGTTCAACAGCTGGACCGGAGAGGAGCTTGACAACTGACCTTTGGACATGCTAGAGTAATATTGGGAATTCCTTTATAATTGAAAACAAGGGCCAATGGGGAGTGAGGGTGTAGTGCTTTTAATTTTTAGTGCTGACTTATATAATTGCTTTAGTGAGCAAGTGCCAGGTAACTTAAGTGCAATGTGTTACAGGTAACTTAAATGCAAAAACGACAAACAGTAACTTTCTTTCAAGTGAAACAAAGAAATAAGTACAGTAAACAATGCATATATCACTAGGGATCCACAGAAGCGCTGAGAAGCCGTGTTTTAGGTGGAATTAGCACTCCAGGGAAATAACAAGCAAACAAACAACAAGCATACAAACAAAGCTAGATTCAACAGACCTGGATCTAGTCTATGCTACAGCAAACAAGGTGTACCAATTTCAGTAAGAAACCGTTCAAATATGCAGGCACTATAAACCTTTAACCAGAAATTCCCAGCTCAGAAGGGCAGAGTCCAGCCTCTCCTCCCACAAGAGTGCAGACCACGAACCTTCTTAATGTAAAATTAACTGGCCTGAAGCCCAAGTGCCTAAACCAGAACTAATACACTTTAAGAATAACAGACACTGAGCTCTCAATCAGCAATTCCCAACTTAGAAGGATGAAAGCTACCTGTCTTGTCACGACAGTGCATGCCACAAACCTTCCTAATGTAAATCAACTGGTCTGAAGCCCAAGTGCTTAATCCAAAAGACTTAGAATGATAGCTACACTTTAATCAAGTTACTACCAGAAAGATTACACTAAGTGTATATGTAGTCTACACTTTGTGGTAACCTTCACAAATCCCTGTCAATACTTAAAGCTGCAGGAATATCAGCAGGAAAACTAAAATTAGAATGAAGAAGGTGTGAGTTATGTCTGTGATGTCTGTTCACTCAGAATGATGTACACTTAGTGTAAGCATTATTGAATCCCAGGGTTAGTATGTGCATTGCCAGAACTTATACCTCTCAACCTCTTAGAGCAAGAAATCTGGACAAAGCCATCAATAATGGTGGGGGGGGGGGGGGGCAAATGCCCAAAAATAGTGACACATTTTAAATATTACTCTTATAAACTTAGAAATTTGATAGAATAACAGATTTTGCATTTGTATACATTTTCTGAAGGGTCTGACATCTGAAACTCAAATGTCTGTTATTATATTCTGACTTCAACCCTCAATATTGCCTGTATTCTATGACTTTCCTTTTCATTATCATTCATTTGCTCCTCCTTCTCCCAGTCACATAATACCTTAATTAAAAGATGCATAATACAGTTTGCAGTTGGAAAACAGGGGCTTCAATTTGGCTGCAGTAAATTTGAGGATGTATTACTTATAGTGATGCATTTATATTGGTCATATAGCTGCTTTCTGTCTGGTACATACTGATTTCTATGTTTCTTATGGTTGTTCTTGCTGTCTTTCAGCTTATCCCGGTTAGGGGTCACCACAGCGGATCACCGGTCCGCTCATGATTGGCAGTGGAGTTTTACAGTGCCGAGTTTCCAGCCTGATGCCCAGTCTTCACAGAAGGCACACACCTGCATGTCTTTGAAGTTCAAATGACCACTGGGAGGACATGAAAACTCCACACAGAAGCCACTCCAGATGAGAATCAAACCGAATACCCTCTTGCTGTGAGGTGACAACATTAACCGCTGCACCAACATGGCCTATGGTAATATTCTTAATGCAACTCGCATATTATTTTCCATATAAATATTTATCCTTTTTTAAATACTGTTTTCATTCAGTGCTCCCAATGCACTGTTTTCTATGCAATTTTTGAAAAATTATTTAATCTCCTTTGTTTTATGTTATCATTTTCTTTTGGAAAATAAGAAAGAACTGCAGAGGAAATTTGTCCCGTGACGTATCCATGGTCTGATTGTATATACCACTTGACTGGTTACTTGTTCCCTCGCCATCTTTTTCTCATTGTCATTTCACCTTATGCCTGTTGCAGATATCTGTATTTTTTAATTAGGTGGATAGAAGTCTCAAAGGAATGCTGGATACAATGACGTGAAATAAAGTTTCATTTCTCTGTAGAGTTTAATAGAAGGATGAAAAGTATTTCTTTTAGGTTGTGTTTGTAATGAAATGTCATTATCCACATAAACCCTTGTTACTCCAGTCTTTATGATTGTTTTCTTCCTCAACAAAGTAGAAAGAGTTTCCTCCTTCATCTGGTATGTCTGCAGTTTTATCAGTATGGGTCTGTGTTTCTTTCTCATTCTTATATTAGGAAAATTTACTCTGTGTGCTCTTTCTGTTTTAATATCAGCAGCGAAAATCTAGTCCATCTGCTGAGGCAAATTTCTCATGAAGTACTCACAGTCCTTTCTCCTTCAGTCTGTTCTGGCACTTGTGTAAACCTCAAGTTGTGTCTGTATGATCTATCTTCCAATTCACCTAGTTTCTTTGTAATTTGTTCATATTTTAATGACCCTTCTACCATTTTCTTTCAATTCCTTTTACGCAATTCTCATATCAGTTATTTTCTCTGGATGCCTTCTTTTTTGAATCTATATATTCCAATAGGAACCCCCTTATTTTGAAGATCGGAGGGCATTTGGTCAGTCTTTGTCTCTAGTGTAACTAAAGAGTCATCTCCTTCAGGTGCCCCCATCATCTACTTTGTCACACCTCTCTGCATCAGCTTCGGAGTTTCCACAGTTGCTCTCCATTTTACGTCACTTTTTCTCTCTTTTGCTGACTTTCTGGATGTCCTAGACGTATTGACGGCTAACGATGTATAGTAGTCTATAGAATTTTGCTGCCTTAATCTGTTCTGTAGCCAGAACTCTGTTTTTAGTCTTACAATTTTGTGAAATGTTATTTTGGTTGAAGCTTGCGTTTTGTTTTGCTGCAATACTTTTTTCTTTTTTAAAGTGTTCAGGTAGATTAATAATGTTAATGCATACTGATAATAAATAGGCCATTTCCAAAGTACAATCCAGTACTCCCCCCCCCCTTTCCTTTCACGGAGGAGTGCCTTTAATTGCATTTTATTTATCTGGGGCTTATTTAACATTGGTAGTTCTATGGGCTCCATACTCACACCTTCTAATTTATGTACTGTAGGAGCGTAGGAATGTAATACAGATTAATGTGTCTTTTGTTCATCTATAGTGCACCATTATTTTTTTGTTTGTTTGTTTTGGTTACTGGATTGTCTTTTATTAAATAGTTTATGAAATAAACAGGGTTGTCATGTCCTTCAGTTCTTCCCTCTCCCATCCTCAAGAAAAAGAACAATTATCTGGAGTCTCCAGATATCAGGCTGCCTCTTCACTGTCTCAGCAAATGATGGGTGACTCTGCTGTGGCCAGACCTGGATCCTTGGACTACTTATTATTGTCTCCACATTATCCTTAATGCTTAGTAGAAGGGAGCTACTTCTGTAGTTATGAAGATAATTACTTCCCTTTGTCATATCTCATAGGGCCATTTGCAGGATCTTAAAATGTATCTCTTTACACTTTGTTGAGGGCTTAGTAACTCAGAGCCTTTTTTGCCACAGGTGTTCCAATCTCTTGAGAGACAGCTGACTCAGAGTAGAGGCCAAAGGGGTGAATTTTCTCTAAGTTTGTGCAACCTCAGAGGAAGTACAAATACAGATCAGTGATGTGAACAGAGATTTGTCACATGGGGATGTGAGGAGGGGTACAGTCCCTTTGCAGAAATTATTGCTTTGTATCTTTTGCACACTTTTATATGAGATTTGTTAAGCCGATGATTTTGTCAAGTATAGCTATTTTTATGTTTTGTGTCTCACGTAAAGTTGAAGATGGACATCTTGTTATAGACTCATTCTGAAACCTTCTTTGATGAAGACATAGTAATATGGCTATAGTTTATCTGTTTTTGTTTTCCTAGAAGAAAGCTAGTCATTAAGAGGTGCATGAGTTCACATGGGCATTCCTAGACTTGGAGAAAGCATATGACAAGGTCCCAGAAAAGCTGATTTGGACAGTCCTGAATGATTAAAATTCCTGGAAACATTGGTAGAATTACTGCAGTCTATGTACTATGACCCAATGACACAAGCACTCATAGAGGGGTTCCCAGTGGGAATGGGTATGCATCAGGGTACAGCTCTGAGCCCACTGTTGTTTATACTGGTGATGAACTACATTAGCAAACAGGTCAGATGGGACAGATCAGCAAAGATGTACTATGTAGACAATGTGGCATTACAGGCAGATTCTGAATAAGGACTTCAGCAAATGATAGGGGAATGGAATGTAAAACTAAAGACAGACATAATGAAACTGAGTACAGATAAGACAGTTGTCATGGTAACAAATGGATGAACTCAGGAAAAAGCTGAAAATTTAGGATGAAATGAAAATAGTGCATAAGTTAAAGGTTGCAAGTAACTGAGAGGGTTGGGTGAGGAAAAGGGAAGTCTAAATGAGGAGGTCAAAGCTTGGTTCACATGTGTTTACTTGGCTAACAGACACTGGGGCCTTTTTAAGCCTAGCATTAAATTCAAATATACCCATAAGGGTACTTACATATTATCACAACCAGATCTTGTAACCTGGGGCTCTTCCTGATGTGATAGCAAAATGACTGTATAGTAAACTGAAATGGGGTGTGTGAAGTCCAAATCACTTTTTGGATTCTGAAAGAGGAAGTGGAGTAACTGGCAATTTTGTCGTCTTTGGCACCACCTTTTACCAGCGTAACATCCACCAAAATAACATGAGCAGGGCACACTACATTACATAAGCTTCCTACATGTCATTCTGACAGTGCCAAACAGTAGTCACCACTTCACACACCCCTTTTCACTTAAGAGAATAGTCAATTCGCGATCACATTAACAGTGACAGCATGTTACAAAATTTGGTTGTGATATCATGGATGAGGAGATGTTTTATTTTTCAGAAGTAGGAAGGTGCCCTTCAATTTTGTTTGTTTATAGCCATTGTTGTAATTCTCCACAATTCCTGGAATGACTGTTTCAGTGTTGTTTAGCATTACAATGACAGCCGAAGTAAAACCGGAGAAACTTTTGCACTTAACACATTACTTTCCGTTGTTCTTGATATCTTTAATAATACCTACACATGTGGAGACTTGAAAGGTTTCAATGTGGCCAACTGCATTCAAGCCCATGGAGAACCAGACCTTTAAAAAAAAAGGACGCTAAATACGGAGTCCTGGAAACAGCAGTAACTCATTCTAAGGTCATTCATCCCTTGTGCTCTCTTGTTTCCAAGTACTGACTCATGTTTATGAAAATTTCCCCAGAAAATAGGGATAGAATTTAAACATTACTCGTAGAAACTTTTTAGAAACTGCAGAAATTGCTACTTACATATTACTGACTGGTCTGCAATCTGGTTGCGATAATACGTAAGTACCCCCATAAGTTATTGTGCCTTAGAAGTTATTTTAAGGGTGTATGTTAGTTAGGCCATTATTTAATTTCTGTCTTTGTCCATCAGAGACATAGACATCAGACCAGTGGTAAATTTCCAATTTCACATCCATTGGTCCAGGTTGTACTTGAATAGGATTAGGGAAGGATCTAATTCACATGGATGGGAAACCTATTTCAGAGAATGGGAATTCTCTGAAATATATTCCTCTCCCTCCAACAGCTCCTATTTAAGTTGCAAACAAAGTTTAAATCCTTAGATCTAGTACTTCTGGTGCTGTTCATTATGTAGATTTGCAAATGGTCCATCAGAGTGGCATCCAAGGATGACTTGTATGCCAGTCATAAATTGTCTATCATCAGTCAGTTGGAAATAGAGTATATAGATAGGTCTTTGAGTTAAGCTGCATAGGACACTGTACTTAAGCTCTTTGTTCTGTTTGTGAGGAAACTCTGTGGATGTTCCATTTGTTGCATGTGCCTGGTTAAGTACATACCAAAGAGGGCATTGCATTGTACTCAATGCTGGGTCTGATGAAGGCTGAGTACAATGGCACTATGATCTCCCTGGACCTAGATAACATGCCCTTCCATATAAGCCGAGTGACATATAATGTTTTTTTTTTTACAGTCTTAGACACATGGTGCTTAAAAGCCAGTTTACTGTCTACATGAATCCCCAAATCTTTAACTACTATGTCTACATTTAAGAGTGTTTAATCAATTAAGTAGTTTTGCTAGATGGCCAACTTCCCAAAATGTGCTATTATGCATTTCTTTGCATGGAGTGTTTAGCCATGGCATTGTCACCAGTCATGTGCCTATGTTAGACCTTCCTGTAAAATGTTAGCATCTTGGAGGTTTTCTATTATTGCTCCTAGCTTGTAATCATCTGCAAACTTGGTAAGCCACAGGGCCTTGACATTGACCTTGACCTCCAAAAAATAGATGCCAAAGAGGAGTAGATCCAGCACAGAGCTCTGTGGACTACACTGGTGACAGGCCTCTTTGTGGAGGTGGTCTATTCAATGCTATCTTCCTGGGTCCTATCTGTGTGCCAGCTAGCTATCCAGTGAGTTACATGGGGGGTTATACCTAATTATGTGAGTTTGTTTACAAAAATCAGATGGGTTGCAGCCAATTGGCACAGAGTGTCAGGGACAGTGTGTAAATGAAGAATGCCAAAGAAGCTGAAATGTTGGGTGTCAAAAACAATGGTACAAACAGAACCAATGCATGGTATAGGAACCTGGACAGTGAAAGCAGAGCAGCTGAGGAAACTAGAGGTGCCTGACACAGGTGGTAGAATGCACACTATGGGACAGAAGAAGAAATTAGGCCATCGGAGCAAATGCCCTGGTAGCTCCAATTGCAGAAACGTTAAAAGAGAACAGATTATGGTGGTTCAGGTACATGTGCAGGAAAGCATAAATCAATCTAACGAAGAAGATTTGGGACAGAAAGAAAGTAGGGAAGAGGAAACGAGGGTGGCCAGCACAGAGATTAATGGATCATGTGAGAGATCTGTGACAGTCAGGCATGACTGCTGAGGAAGAAATAGAGTGACACTGAAATAAAAGAAATGAGTTGACAAGACCCCCAGCCCCATGTAAAAACATGAAAAAGGAAGTTGATGATGGTGATGATGATTCATTTGTTTATTTTTTTTTTGTTATGAGTAAGCAGGAGCTTTTTTTCTCCTCTGCTGCTGTCAGTCAGTCAGTCAGTCATCAGCCTCCTCAAAGTCATTTGGCCCATTTATTCCCCATTACAGGAGAAAGGGTTGATTGTGAGGTGTCATCCTTCAGACTGCCAACAATTTTGTGCTTTAAGACCCTGTCCCCATAGGCACCCAGGGAATTACCAAAGAAGGATGTGCAATTAGCTGATTGAGGGGGCCATCCCATTACTCTACAAGGAGCATTCTCTCCAAGCAGCTTTACCCTTCCATCCAAAAAATGAGCAGTGATTTCCTCAGTCTACTCCAGGAAGCACTCTATAAGCTAACTTATCCAGGAACTACCTCTTATGGTCTTATAATGTCTAGCAACAAATTATATGCATTACCATATTTTCTGGAACTTAATTTGTCTGTAATGAATTTTTCTTAAATGCATTCTACTAATTTGCACCTGCAAATGCCAGTTTTTCTGTTACTTTGTTACTTTGTATTTTTCTAATTCTAACGTACTTGTAATTTTTGTAATTTTGCAAATTGTAATATTTGTAATTCTTCCGGGGCTTTTTTCCCCAGGACTTCATTGAAAAATGGGCTTCTCGTGGCCCAATGGACTATCCTGGCAAACAAACTGCAAATAAATAAAACATTGCAATACTAAGAATGCTCCCAGGTGTGCACAACTCTTCTGGCCTCTCAGTAGAGATGAACTGGCCATGCACCTTTGCTTATCTCCCTCCCTGCTTGTCTCTGCAAGTGTTGTGGCTACTAATCAAACCCTGGTCACCTGAACTGTAGTCTGGCTCCATCCCTCTGTGCTACACAGCCAGGGTGAGAAGGTAAGAACTGTGGTAGCAAAATGGCATTCTGTAGTTGGAATAATACACACTGATGGATAAGTGATACTTTAAGATACAGGCTGAATTGGGATATTACTTTTTTATCGGCTATTGGTCTGTGAAGCCCTGCATCTTTATCTTTCCTCTCCAAAATGTGTGACCCAGCACGTGATAAATGGACAGAAAGCATGCCTTTGTCAGAATTAAGACTTGAGATTCAAAAAAAAAAATAGTGAAATTAGTAATGCAATGATTTTAGCAACTGAAGACCATAAATTGTCGCAATTCCATGATGTCCTTCATGGTTCACTGTTGCAGTCATGACTGTAGGGTTCTTCCTGCCAGCAGCAGCCCTCGATCAGCCAGAATCCCAAAGTCTGGATTGGGTGTCAGCTGAGGTCGCTTTTATCTTGACGTCAATGCGCCAGGAAGTATAAAGACCTCAGCCAACGCCATTACCCCAGTCTTTCTTGCCGCGCGGTGCCCTGAGCAGTTTGCTGATGCCGGTCGGCCTACTCCTGTCTGTTTTTGGATTTACTTCCAGGATTTTTCGTTTTTTAAGATAAGTACCCCATTGGGAAGGTCTTTTTCTTGCTCCAGTCAGATGTCAGAAAAAGTTAATAATTGTATTTCTTGTGGGAAACAAATACCTCATGGGGATTTTCACTCTTATTGTATTCCCTGCCTGGGGCCTGACCACGACGTTGCTAATTGTGGGTTTTGTGCTAGATTTAATCAGCATACTATTAGGCGTAGGTACAACTTTGCCTTCTACTATTTTGGTAAAAGGTTTAATTATAATATGTCTTTGGATTCTTTTCCGGCTTCTGGTGTCTGTAAGAGGCGCAAAGATAAAGACAGGCCTCCGAGGTCCAAAGCAGAGGATATTACTCAGTTATTGCCAGTTGTTGGTTCATCGGTCATCAGTGAGGTGCCCTTGCAGCCCCTGTCATCTGTCTCTTTTGAACCAACTGCCTGTACCAACTCCGGTGTGGACCTGATGGGGCCTTCAGAATTGCCAGGGAATGGACCTTCGGATACTACTCCCTCAGTTGGGTCCGGAGCCGGTAGGCAGGTACTGGCTTCTGAGGGAGTTTTCAGGCCTTCACAGCTTCATTTAAATATGGATTCAGTTTTGCATTCTAAGACAATGAGAAAGAAAAAAAGATAAGCAACCCCACAAAAGGGCACTGCACAAAAATCAATGAACACGATAGGCAACAACTGTAGAACAGAGTACCAGGACCAGCAATGAACAACCAGGAGTTATTTAATAATGGAACATCCACCGACTAAGCGCTTTCACCTAAAAAGGCATCATCAGAGTCGGTTGGTACTCAGCAAACAACATATATATATAACAATTAAGACAAAATTAATTAATGACATCATATTTGAATACACCAATGAGCCAAAACACTGCAGCAACCTATTTAAAAAGGCAATACCTGTTTTTTAAAAATGAAAACAAAACAACTGAAACATAAGCAAAAAAACATTCTAAACACAAATTACCTCATAAATACAATCCAATTCTAAGACAATGACTACGGCCCCAGCTAAAAAGAAATGGCAAGCACAGACGCCTTTTGATCAGGGTCCTAGGCCTCAAAGGCAGATGCTTAGGATGGCTGAAGATTTGTTATCTATGATCAGGGGTTCTCATCCCCCTCCTGACAAAAAGCCTAGATTACAGTCCGATTATGATTCTTCAGACCAAATTTCTGTTTCTTCTGCTTCTTCCCTTGAGCACGATTGTTCCTTTCCTCCTTATGAGGATTCTGATGCTGAAGATTCCTTTCCTTCAGCCTCTCCTCCTGAGGATTTTTCTTTTGGTGAAACTTTGCATGATATGAGGGAGCATTTTCACTGGGAAGGGCAAGAATTCTCTGAAACCAAGAAAAGGCTTAGGGTTTTTCTTCTTCTTCCTCAGCATAAATCTCTTGCTATTCCTCCTGTATTGGACATTGTAGATGAAGTTTTTTCAGAAGCTTCCCTCTCTCCTGATTCTTTTCCCCCTACTCCGGTCAAACCAGATAGGTATTATAGGGTTCCAGATTTTCACAAGTTTCTTTTTAAGAATCTTTCACCTGATCCAGAAACAATTTCTCAGGGCCCTAAGTGTGTTAAGGCGGCCTCTGCTAAACATCCTATTCCCTCTGACCGAGAATCCAGGGCTTTGGAAAGATGGGGTAAAAAAGTTTATACTTCTGCTACATTGTCTATTAGAATTCCAAAAAGTGGCTGAACACAGATTCCCCGAACTCGAGCAGTGAAGACAAACCAGCAAAGACAAAATTCTTCCTTTTTCACACAGATTTATTTATGAACTACGCCAACACACAAAACTCCATACATAGGTTAAGCGCTTTCATCTGGTGTATCCAGATTTCTTCAGAACCATTTGTCTCCAAATACAAGTCACTTATATATCAATTTTGGCGCCAAAAAAATCAATAATTGAATAATTACCTACTATAAAATATAAAATATAAAGTTTAAAATATTTATAATATTTGTAAAAACCTGTAGTTAGTTGTTCAGATGTTAAATTACAATATCAACTTCAAATACATTTCATATGCATTCATGTTTCCTATACTATGAAACCTATAAACTAGTATATAAACTAGGATGGTATATTACAGTATTGCAGGCACTGACTCCTGTACTTAATATATTATACATAATCCTACAAAATCTATTCTTGTAGAAATACTCTTACACACAAAACTAAATACTAAGTACTAGTGCTAAAACCTCTAACTAACATTTCCAATACATGACCCTATCTATTAAAAAGATACATAGATACATTAATACATTAATAATGATCTGATCTTAGCCCCAAAAACTAGTGCAAATAACAATTGAAAAAAGGGAGGTTTATTCTAATCTAGGACTAGAAAGGGTTTTAAGCTAATGTGGTCATTAATGCCTGGTGGTGTAGTAGCATCTAAACATATTTGCCACTTACTTTCCATCCATGCCAAATATGTTTTCCAATTACCACCCCTATCACTCACTTCTACTTGGTCAATAATAGCAAATTTAAAAGTGTGATCATTACCTTTGTCCATTATATGCCTACTCAATGCATTCTTTGGATCTCCTTTTTTAATTCTATATAGGTGCTCATATATACGCGTCTTGAATTTCCTCTCGGTCTTTCCTATATAATACGAGGAGCACTTAACACAAGTAGCTATATAAACAATACGCTGGGTATTGCAATTTCCTTTTTTGGCAAATACTATGGATCTAGTGATATTCTTTAACCTGATCCTTATGTTGGTATTAATGTTTTTACATTGACTACAAGTACCACAATGAGTTGTACCCTTCTTACTCATGCCTTTTTGACCCTTTTTTCCATTTTCAATCATCCTTTTCAAATTATTTCCTGTTTTGAATACTGTTATTGGTCTTGTTCCTATTATATGACCAATAGATACTGAAGTCGAAATCAACTCCCAATGTTTTTTCAGTATTTCTATTACTATATTTGTATAGGGATTAAACCTTATAACACACACTCTTTTGTCGTGGTCTGTGTTAATGTTAGAACTAATCCCACTACCTTTCCCTAATAAGGGAACATATTTGTGTCCCCATTCTGTCTTAACATATGATATAATATTTTCCAACATAGCTTTTGGGTATCCTCTATCATAAAATAGTTTATACACAACATCCAATTCACTTGTCATACTCTCTCTTGAGGATGACATTCTGGCTACACGTATGCTTTGGCCTTTAACTACATTACAGAAGATATGTGCTGGATGACAACTACTATAATGTATGTAGTCATTGGAGAACGTAGGTTTTCTATAGATCTTTGAAGCAAAGCCCTTTCCTGTATTGCTTATCCACGTGTCCAAATAAGCTATTCCTTCTTTATCATATTGATAAGTAAATTTCAAAAAATCCGTAGTTTTGTTGAGATATTCAATAAAAACTGGTATCTTATCAACTGGGCCTTTCCATATAAAAAACATATCATCCAGGAACCTTGTATATAACCCAATGTATTGATGATATTCACTGGGAAATATATACTTGTTCTCCCACTCAAGCATAACCATATTGGCAAATATGGGGGCACAAGAAGCCCCCATAGCCACTCCACGTATTTGCCTAAAATATTCCCCTGAGTGGTAAATATAATTATGATCGAGAACAAGCCCCATCATATCCATAATCAAATTTATTTTGTCCCAACTACAACCTAAGTATTTTGTCATACTATTGTAGAAATATTCTAGTCCAGTGGTCGCAGGTATACTGGAAAACAAATCTTGTACATCCACTGTGAGGAAGACTAAGTTTTCTTCCCAAACTTCCATAGTTAATTTACTCAAAAAATCCCATGAATCTTTCACTATATGGTCCACTTTTGTATAAATTTGTTTCATCCAATGATCAATTGTAACCCCTAACTTAAAAGTTTTTGATTTAGATCCAGATATTATGGGTCTAAATGGTGGGTTCTCCAAATTTTTATGTATCTTTGGTATCCCTATAATGTGTGACAATATAGGGAATTCATTTCTCAAATATTCATATAGTTCACTAGTTATTCTGTTATCTAGTAAATATTCTTCGACTACTAGATCAATTTTTCTGTGTCCTATATTAATTTGATTCAGGGATACTTGTTCATAGTTGCCTGATTCGTACAGGATTTTATGTATTTCACTTTGGTATAGTTGGCTGTCAAAAATCACTATACCTCCACCCTTGTCGGGCTTCATTATTCTGATCTCATTATTCATTATAAGTTCTTCCAAACATTTTCTTTCTCCCTTATTCAAATTATCATTCATAGTGGATGTATCAACTCTATTGGTTTTTATATCTCTATACAAAGTATATAAATCCTTGCATACCATTTTCTCATACAAAGCAATTTGTGCATTCATAACAGGGATATATGTACTTTTCTTGACTAATTTTCTACTATTAATGTTAGCATTTCCCTTTTTTGAGTCATCATTAAACTGTATAGCTAAATTTAATCTTCTACAAAAAAGTTTAATTTCCTTAATCATATCAAAAATGTCAAAATGTACAGTAGGAATGAATTTCATTCCCTTACTAAACAATGTTATTATTTCATCCGTAACTTGAACGTCTGTATAGTTGTATACTTTGAACCCCTCAAAACTATGTATACTAGGATGACTCACTGTTCTACCCACAGAAGTAGATGTAAGGGTAGCGTTTACCTTTTCCTTCTCACTATAAATTGTATAGTCCGTAGTTTGCTTGAAGGAAGCAATGGGTATATGTGTACAACACTCTCCATTAGAAGGAACCTCAAATGACCTGTAGTTTTGTCTAATTAATATCTCCTTTGCCATCTCTTGGGAGCCGGATAGTATCTCCCCCCTTGAAAATTTTCATCTTCATTCATCCTATATTTCCTTCTTTTTCCTTTAGTATGTACTACCTCAAAATCTCCCTCCCCTTCGTGTTCATATTGGGGCCAAATGTACGCTCTACCTATCCTATACAATTCTAAGTCACGTTCTATTTTATGCATTTTCCTGTTATATACATTATTCACTCTACTTTTTGCATTGTTAAATAGTTTAGAATATAAATCATACCACTCTACAAAATTCCCATCTTGTATAATGGATTCATTTAATATTTCTACCTCCTGTAATAAACCATTGATTTTTTCTTCATTACATTTAATAAGTGTCTTCATATAGGTGTAGCCAAACTCATCAAACATCTTATTAAACGTTTGCTCAATTTTAGAGGTATATTTTATAGCTAGTGGTAGTTTAAAGAATCTCAGTCCTTTAGGGACAACTTGCAACAATAAACATTTTTCAAGATATGCATTATCAATTCTCACACTCTTCAGTTGTATCAATTTTTTGCCTAATGAATAAATTCTAGCTTTTATATCATCATTCTTAACATTAGGTTCATTCACATAATGTTTTTGCTTGTATTCACTAGTGGTTTTCCCCACAAAATCATATTCTTCGGCTAAAAAATCATTCAATGCATTAGACACGTTGAAAACATGTTCCCAACAGTCCCTTTTTTGTGTATAAGTCAATTTAGGACTAGATATTTGCTCATTATTAACAGTACCTTTGTTTTTAGCATTTGCTTTACTAGCAATCGCTGAATAGGTCCGTAGATGTTCACGCTGATGTTTCAGACATGCCCCCATTCTCACATTTTCACTTTTGGTGTGGAATAGGCTAAAGTCGAAGGTAAAATCTGCTTCCAATGACACATTAGTATTGTCCTCCCTTATATCCAAATTACGTTGATTTTTTGATAAGTGGCAAATATGTTTAGATGCTACTACACCACCAGGCATTAATGACCACATTAGCTTAAAACCCTTTCTAGTCCTAGATTAGAATAAACCTCCCTTTTTTCAATTGTTATTTGCACTAGTTTTTGGGGCTAAGATCAGATCAATATTAATGTATTAATGTATCTATGTATCTTTTTAATAGATAGGGTCATGTATTGGAAATGTTAGTTAGAGGTTTTAGCACTAGTACTTAGTATTTAGTTTTGTGTGTAAGAGTATTTCTACAAGAATAGATTTTGTAGGATTATGTATAATATAATATATTAAGTACAGGAGTCAGTGCCTGCATTACTGTAATATACCATCCTAGTTTATATACTAGTTTATAGGTTTCATAGTATAGGAAACATGAATGCATATGAAATGTATTTGAAGTTGATATTGTAATTTAACATCTGAACAACTAACTACAGGTTTTTACAAATATTATAAATATTTTAAACTTTATATTTTATAGTAGGTAATTATTCAATTATTGATTTTTTTGGCGCCAAAATTGATATATAAGTGACTTGTATTTGGAGACAAATGGTTCTGAAGAAATCTGGATACACCAGATGAAAGTGCTTAACCTATGTATGGAGTTTTGTGTGTTGGCGTAGTTCATAAATAAATCTGTGTGAAAAAGGAAGAATTTTGTCTTCGCTGGTTTGTCTTCACTGCTCGAGTTCGGGGAATCTATGTTCAGCCACTTTTTGGAATTCTAGTTGTGGATTTCAGTTGTTTTTTACTAGTTGTTCGATGGCAGAGGTGGATTCTCTTGGAACTCCATTGAGTCGTGAAGAATACTGTTCGCTCCGGTCTGAAGTGACGTCGCTTCAAGGTGACGTCAATAAACTGCTGGAACTTGTTAATAAATTGACAGAAGCAGTAATGTCAGGCTGGGATTCCGCAAAACAAGTATTAAAAACTAACACAGAGACATTGCATGTGGAGGCTGTATTAGTGGAAGTTAACAGTGATGTAAGTGAAATCCCTAACGGACAGTGTGAAGGGATAACATCAAAAAATCAACGTAATTTGGATATAAGGGAGGACAATGCTAATGTGTCATTGGAAGCAGATTTTACCTTCGACTTTAGCCTATTCCACACCAACAGTGAAAATGTGAGAATGGGGGCATGTCTGAAACATCAGCGTGAACATCTACGGACCTATTCAGTGATTGCTAGTAAAGCAAACGCTAAAAACAAAGGTACTGTTAATAATGAGCAAATATCTAGTCCTAAATTGACTTATACACAAAAAAGGGACTGTCGAGAACATGTTTTCAACGTGTCTAATGCATTGAATGATTTTTTAGCCGAAGAATATGATTTTGTGTGGAAAACCACTAGTGAATACAAGCAAAAACATTATGTGAATGAACCTAATGTTAAGAATGATGATGTAAAAGCTAGAATTTATTCATTAGGCAAAAAATTGATACAACTGAGGAGTGTGAGAATTGATAATGCATATCTTGAAAAATGTTTATTGTTGCAAGTTGTCCCTAAAGGACTGAGATTCTTTAAACTACCACTAGGTATAAAATATACCTCTAAAATTGAGCAAACGTTTAATAAGATGTTTGATGAGTTTGGCTACACCTATATGAAGACACTTATTAAATGTAATGAAGAAAAAATCAATGGTTTATTACAGGAGGTAGAAATATTAAATGAATCCATTATACAAGATGGGAATTTTGTAGAGTGGTATGATTTATATTCTAAACTATTTAACAATGCAAAAAGTAGAGTGAATAATGTATATAACAGGAAAATGCATAAAATAGAACGTGACTTAGAATTGTATAGGATAGGTAGAGCGTACATTTGGCCCCAATATGAACACGAAGGGGAGGAGATTTTGAGGTAGTACATACTAAAGGAAAAAGAAGGAAATATAGGATGAATGAAGATGAAAATTTTCAAGGGGGGAGATACTATCCGGCTCCCAGGAGATGGCAAAGGAGATATTAATTAGACAAAACTACAGGTCATTTGAGGTTCCTTCTAATGGAGAGTGTTGTACACATATACCCATTGCTTCCTTCAAGCAAACTACGGACTATACAATTTATAGTGAGAAGGAAAAGGTAAACGCTACCCTTACATCTACTTCTGTGGGTAGAACAGTGAGTCATCCTAGTATACATAGTTTTGAGGGGTTCAAAGTATACAACTATACAGACGTTCAAGTTACGGATGAAATAATAACATTGTTTAGTAAGGGAATGAAATTCATTCCTACTGTGCATTTTGACATTTTTGATATGATTAAGGAAATTAAACTTTTTTGTAGAAGATTAAATTTAGCTATACAGTTTAATGATGACTCAAAAAAGGGAAATGCTAACATTAATAGTAGAAAATTAGTCAAGAAAAGTACATATATCCCTGTTATGAATGCACAAATTACTTTGTATGAGAAAATGGTATGCAAGGATTTATATACTTTGTATAGAGATATAAAAACCAATAGAGTTGATACATCCACTATGAATGATAATTTGAATAAGGGAGAAAGAAAATGTTTGGAAGAACTTATAATGAATAATGAGATCAGAATAATGAAGCCCGACAAGGGTGGAGGTATAGTGATTTTTGACAGCCAACTATACCAAAGTGAAATACATAAAATCCTATATGAATCAGGCAACTATGAACAAGTATCCCTGAATCAAATTAATATAGGACACAGAAGGATTGATCTAGTAGTCGAAGAATATTTACTAGATAACAGAATAACTAGTGAACTATATGAATATTTGAGAAATGAATTCCCTATATTGTCACACATTATAGGGATACCAAAGATACATAAAAATTTGGAGAACTCACCATTTAGACCCATAATATCTGGATCTAAATCAAAAACTTTTAAATTAGGGGTTACAATTGATCATTGGATGAAACAAATTTATACAAAAGTGGACCATATAGTGAAAGATTCATGGGATTTTTTGAGTAAATTAACTATGGAAGTTTGGGAAGAAAACTTAGTCTTCCTCACAGTGGATGTACAAGATTTGTTTTCCAGTATACCTGCGACCACTGGACTAGAATATTTCTACAATAGTATGACAAAATACTTAGGTTGTAGTTGGGACAAAATAAATTTGATTATGGATATGATGGGGCTTGTTCTCGATCATAATTATATTTACCACTCAGGGGAATATTTTAGGCAAATACGTGGAGTAGCTATGGGGGCTTCTTGTGCCCCCATATTTGCCAATATGGTTATGCATGAGTGGGAGAACAAGTATATATTTCCCAGTGAATATCATCAATACATTGGGTTGTATACAAGGTTCCTGGATGATATGTTTATTATATGGAAAGGCCCAGTTGATAAGATACCAGTTTTTATTGAATATCTCAACAAAACTATGGATTTTTTGAAATTTACTTATCAATATGATAAAGAAGGAATAGCTTATTTGGACACGTGGATAAGCAATACAGGAAAGGGCTTTGCTTCAAAGATCTATAGAAAACCTACGTTCTCCAATGACTACATACATTATAGTAGTTGTCATCCAGCACATATCTTCCGTAATGTAGTTAAAGGCCAAAGCATACGTGTAGCCAGAATGTCATCCTCAAGAGAGAGTATGACAAGTGAATTGGATGTTGTGTATAAACTATTTTATGATAGAGGATACCCAAAAGCTATGTTGGAAAATATTATATCATATGTTAAGACAGAATGGGGACACAAATATGTTCCCTTATTAGGGAAAGGTAGTGGGATTAGTTCTAACATTAACACAGTCCACGACAAAAGAGTGTGTGTTATAAGGTTTAATCCCTATACAAATATAGTAATAGAAATACTGAAAAAGCATTGGGAGTTGATTTCGACTTCAGTATCTATTGGTCATATAATAGGAACAAGACCAATAACAGTATTCAAAACAGGAAATAATTTGAAAAGGATGATTGAAAATGGAAAAAAGGGTCAAAAAGGCATGAGTAAGAAGGGTACAACTCATTGTGGTACTTGTAGTCAATGTAAAAACGTTAATACCAACATAAGGATCAGGTTAAAGAATATCACTAGATCCATAGTATTTGCCAAAAAAGGAAATTGCAATACCCAGCGTATTGTTTATATAGCTACTTGTGTTAAGTGCTCAGATTATATAGGAAAGACCGAGAGGAAATTCAAGACGCAGATATATGAGCACCTATATAGAATTAAAAAAGGAGATCCAAAGAATGCATTGAGTAGGCATATAATGGACAAAGGTAATGATCACACTTTTAAATTTGCTATTATTGACCAAGTAGAAGTGAATGATAGGGGTGGTAATTGGAAAACATATTTGGCATGGATGGAAAGTAAGTGGCAAATATGTTTAGATGCTACTACACCACCAGGCATTAATGACCACATTAGCTTAAAACCCTTTCTAGTCCTAGATTAGAATAAACCTCCCTTTTTTCAATTGTTATTTGCACTAGTTTTTGGGGCTAAGATCAGATCAATATTAATGTATTAATGTATCTATGTATCTTTTTAATAGATAGGGTCATGTATTGGAAATATTAGTTAGAGGTTTTAGCACTAGTACTTAGTATTTAGTTTTGTGTGTAAGAGTATTTCTACAAGAATAGATTTTGTAGGATTATGTATAATATATTAAGTACAGGAGTCAGTGCCTGCATTACTGTAATATACCATCCTAGTTTATATACTAGTTTATAGGTTTCATAGTATAGGAAACATGAATGCATATGAAATGTATTTGAAGTTGATATTGTAATTTAACATCTGAACAACTAACTACAGGTTTTTACAAATATTATAAATATTTTAAACTTTATATTTTATATTTTATAGTAGGTAATTATTCAATTATTGATTTTTTTTGGCGCCAAAATTGATATATAAGTGACTTGTATTTGGAGACAAATGGTTCTGAAGAAATCTGGATACACCAGATGAAAGCGCTTAACCTATGTATGGAGTTTTGTGTGTTGGCGTAGTTCATAAATAAATCTGTGTGAAAAAGGAAGAATTTTGTCTTCGCTGGTTTGTCTTCACTGCTCGAGTTCGGGGAATCTGTGTTCAGCCACTTTTTGGAATTCTAGTTGTGGATTTCAGTTGTTTTTTACACATTGTCTATTAGAGCTTTGAACTGTCAATTTCATATGCTAAATTATCAGCAATACCTTTTGTCTGTATTTAAACAAAAGATGTCAGCTGTTTCTATTGGTGTGGATGACAAGGAGTTACAGGATTTATTGCATGCTATTGAACAAGTGGGTAAACATACCCTGCATTGTGGTTTTGATTCTTTGGAAGCTTCTTGTAGGGCTGTGACAACTGGCGCAGTTATTAGAAGACATGCTTGGTTAAAGGAACAAAGCTTGCCAGATCAGGTTAAAGCCAAACTTTTGGATGCCCCTTTGCAGCACGATGTTTTGTTTGGGGCTAAAGCTGAAGAGGTATTAAAGAAAATGGAGGACAAAGCCAAATCTATGCAGACAGTTAAGGATTTTCTACAGGTGCAACCTCCTAGATTTAGCAGGCACTGGCCAGCTAAACCTTGGTCCTTTCTGAGCTTGGACAGGCCTCAGAGAAGCAGATTCAGGCGTTCTAGAGGTAGGGGACAGGCACAAACCCTTTTTAGGAATAGGCAGTGGCCTGCCCCCTCTCCCAAAGGTGGTGAAGATAAGTCTCAACCCTACCGGAAACAGTCTTTATGACTCTCCCTTTCTGGCTCCAGCGGCTCCTCTCTTGGAAGCACCTTTGGGAGAAAAGATCTCTCTTTTTTATCAAAATTGGGGCTGCATAACCCGGGACAAATGGGTTCTGGACATAGTCTCAAGAGGTTACAGATTTCATTTCCACACTTTGCCAAGACCGAACAGTTGGCCAGATCTGCTGAATCATCAATGGGCAGAGGCACAACTGCAGGTTCAGTCCCTCTTAGCTATGAGGGCCATAGAATTGGTACCAAATTTATAAATAGGGCAAGGTTTTTATTCAAGACTTTTCCTGGTTCCCAGGAAGGAAAATTCGTGGAGACCAATCCTGGACCTTTCCGTACTAAACACCTTCCTAGATGTACCAAAATTCAAGATGCTCACTCTGCAGCAGCTGCTGCCTATGTTGGGCAAGAACGCTTGGATGGTGACTCTGGACTTAAAGGAAGCTTACCTGCATATTCCTATAAGGTGAGAGTGCAGAAGTTATCTGAGATTCAAAGTGGGCTCAAAGCATTACCAGTTCTCTGTGCTGCCCTTTGGCTTATCTACTGTGCCCAGGGTCTTTACAAAGTGCCTGGCACCAGTAATGGCATTTTGCAGACAGAAGGGGATTCAAATATACCCTTATCTGGACGACAGTCTTATTCAAGTGGACGACAAAGACATTCTACTTCAGCATCTAGCTTTTGTGCAGCGAGAGAACTCAGCACAGCTCCTCGTGGTGTCCAGCAGAGTTCCTAGAGCAGCAGAGACCAGAAAAGACAAACTTTTCAGATTCTAAGTATTTTTTTCTGCATTTTCGACTTTTTAAGCCTTTCGATTGCTATTTCTGCCTGTTTTATTCTGCTATTACCTATTTTTACTGTTTTTAATAGCTTGAATTGTTTATTGCACTTGCTTGTTTAAGTTTTGCTTAAAAGTTAAACAACAGGCTAATACACTCAAGTGTACTAGCTTTTGATAGCATTTAGTCGAAAAACACAGCATTTATTGTATTTTCTGCCTTTCTGAAAAAAACTTGAAAAAAAAAAAATACTCTTGTTTTCCATACTTTTCTAATAGTTTGTTCCAGTGATCAGATTTTGCTGATCCCTGGGCTTTGTCTTGGTTCCTGTTTTCTCCATTTTCCTTGTTTGGTCAAGGGGTAGTTTCTTTACTCACTAGTGGGAGTAGGGAGTACTGAGCTGCCTGTTTGTCCTCAGAGGAGTGGTTTAAGGCAGTAACTTGTAGTTTATTGGCCATTTTGGGTCATTTCCTGTCTTTTCCAGCCCCCTGCTATAAAGCACGCTTTAGCGCGCATTAGCGCGATTTAGCGCGATTTAGCGCGGAGTTGCCACGAGTTGCCACTGTTGCACATTAGGGCAGCGCCGGTTAAGCAGGTTTAAACTATTCGGGCTACCTAAAGTCCACTCTTCAAATTTTCCCTTAAAACTACCTTCCTTGAACTATACTACTGATCAAATCAGCGTATCCTATAACTAAAAAGATCATCTCTACTTGACTCCAAGTAGACCATTCTCTATCTGTTAAACCTAGCACTTGCTCCTACAGTACTTATTACCTTGATACGGCACTCTTGTCATAGATAGTACCCCAAAAAGGCAACCCCCCATTTCTCGGTCACCCACGTCCCCCGGATTCTTTTTAAAGTTTTTTTTGTCTACCCTTCTAGCATGTCGAGGGATCAGTTGCTAGTGTCCTCTCCTGCTCAGCTGGTGAACCTGGGAATATTGAGGCAATGCTACAATTGCCTCATGTACACAGACAACCCTCTCCTCCTCCCACAAAACACAAATACATGTGAGAGATGCAACTATACGGCCAAACTGGAGGCTGAGCTCTCTCAACATAGGACTGGCAAGACCAGTCAGGAGGAGAAGGTTACCACACACACTATAGACCCAGTCTCACATAGTACCATTACAACCTCAAATCATACACATAAACACACAAAGACGTACTCGGAGGCTCTGATCAAAAATCTACCAAAACAGCAGAGGCCACCAAAGCAGACACCCAAACAACCACCACCTCAGAACACAACACCTGCAACACATAGACCTCACAGTCAGAGTGTCAAACAGTCACAGCCCTTAAGGCCAAACACAATGCCAGACACACTAGTCATTGGTGACTCCATAGTCAGACACACTGACGTCCCGCTCACCAGACTGAGTAAGGAGAAGGTCACAGTAAGCTGCCTGTCGGGCGCTAGAATCCGCCACATAACGCAAGCACTCAGGTCTCTCAACAGCAGGTATAAATATGACTCAGTCATTGTCCACGCTGGTGTAAACGACCTGAGACGTACCTCCTTGGACTACATGAAAAGAGACATTGAGGAGCTCTCTGATTATGTAGCCCAGGCAGGTATGACCCTGACCTTGAGCAGTATCCTACCTTCACCAAGAATGATGCCACAATACAGAGATAAGATGATTAGCTTTAACAATTGGCTTAAACACTGGTGTCATTCAAAGGGGATCCAGTGTCTGTCTGCCTGGGATGACATGCTGGACAAGCCACGCTGCTTCGCAAGGGACGGCTTGCACCTGTCACCCCTGGGATTCCGGATATTGGCAAAGGCTCCTGCCACCCCCATAGTGCCTTTTTTAGGCAAGGCTCAAATTCTAAACCTACCACCCTAGAACACAAAAAAGGAAAAAAAACTAAGGGTAATGCTGCTCAATGCCAGAAGTCTAAATCTCAAAATGCACGCACTCGAGGCCCTTCTCAGTATGGAGAACATCGATGTCTGTGCTGTGACAGAAACCTGGTTCAAGGCTCCTGAGAGCACCCCAGCGCTATCAGGTTTTACCTCATATCATGCGTTCCGGCCCCAAAATCCGGACAATACCAAGAAAGGAGGGGGGGTATCCATATTCATCAAGGACACCCACACCTCAAGACTGGTGGCAACGCACGATGCATCGGAGACCATCCAGGTGCAATTAACCATAGGCAAGACTGCTCTGCAAATTGTAGCATGTTACAGGCCACCCTCACAAACTCAGGAACCTCACATGACCTTCCTGAAAACACTAGAGGGGATAAATGTATCACCAAACACCATCATACTAGGTGACTTCAATTACCCTAATATAGACTGGGAACACTACTCAAGCCCAAACACCCTAGCCCAAAAGTTCCTGGAATTCATAAACTCAAATGCCATGGAACAACTAGTCACCATCCCCACAAGAGGAGATAACATACTTGATCTCATCATCACGAACATGGGAGCACAATGTTCAACACCAGAAGTATACCCTCACTGGTGAGATCAGATCACAAACTAATCTCGCTGGAGATCCTCATCCTACACACACTTGAGATAAAAAGACCACGGTAAAGAACTTCTCAAAAGCCGACTTCACACTTCTAAAGACTAGTGTGGTCTCCTTTAAGGCACCCGAGCTGGCGGAAAACAGTACTCAAGCCGCTGAATCACTTACAAATGCCTTCTACCAGCACCTGCAGGACTGCATGGATAAGGCAATCCCAAGCAAAACAAAGACTCTTTGTACCAAAGGCAAGCGTCCAGTCTGGTGGACCCCAGCCATAAACAAACTCTACAACAAAAGGAGGAAGCTACTACAAGATAGACCAAAATCCTTAAAAGGTAAGACACCCTTGATCACTATAAGTAAAAAACTAAGAGCTCTCATAAAATCATCCAAAGCAAATTTCGAGAGAAAAATAGCTAAAGACTCAAAAGACAATCATAAGGCCTTCTTTAGCTATGTTAGAAACCTGGAAGGAAACTCCCAGATATGCTCAGAACTAGTTCAAAATGATGTGAAGATTACTGATCCTACAGACATTGCCAACATACTGGCTGACAGGTTCAGTGCAAACTTCTCCCCCCCCCTCCCCCCCAAAAGGAGAGATATCTATACCAAACGATTGTAGCTCCCCAAACATCTCCAGCGCCCAAGTAAGAACTGCTCTCTCCAAAGCAAAAAACACAGCATCCATGGGACCTGATGGTGTCCCCGGCTGTGTGCTCCACGAACTCAATGAGGAATTAAGCCCACAGCTAGGACAGCTGTTTAATCAAAGTCTTACCTCTGGATACGCCAGGAGTGGCGCACTGCAACTGTGGTCCCACTGCACAAAGGCGGTGCCTCCACCGACCCTGGAAATTACCGGCCCATTAGCTTGACAAGCCTTATCTGCAAAGCCATGGAGAGGATCATAATGGACCTCATAAATAAAGACATAGGGAATTTGCAGACTTTGGATCCAACCCAGTTTGGCTTTGTCAAAGGCAGATCATGCCTTTTAAACTTGGTTGACTTTTGAAACAGTCACCAAAGCCATTGATGAGGGAAAGGCAGTCCATACAGCCTACCTCGATCTGGCTAAGGCCTTCGATACAATACCCCACTCGGGTATCATTGAAAAACTCATCAGATTAAATGTTAACCCATACATCACAAGATGGGTTGCAAACTGGCTGAGTGACAGAACCCACAGGGTCAGAGTTGCTGGCGCCATGTCAGACTCAAAGCCTGTCACAAGTGGTGTCCCACAGGGCTCAGTCCTGGGCCCACTCTTGTTTGGCATCTACTTTTCCAAGTACAAGCAAACACAGAAGGGTTATGGCTGACAAAGTTTGCAGATGACTGCAAACTGGGCCATAGTAGAAAACACATCTGACACAGATATCCTTCAGAAGGGTCTCACAGAAATGGATAACTGGTGCCAGAGCCATGGCCTAAAGTTAAATGCCAAAAAATGCATAGTCATACCCTTTGGGAAAAACAAGGTTACCCCTAGCTACCAAATAGGTGGCAATCCGCTGAGCACAGAAGAAGTTATCAGGGACCTGGGGACCCAAGTTGATAGTAGTCTGTCATTCGACACCCATGTAGCTAAAGTAGTTAGGAAGACCTTCTACATTGCCCACCTTATCATGAAGGGATTCTCATCTAGATCAAGGGAGGTCATAGTCTCCCTTTACTCATCACTCATCAGACCAATGATTGAGTACAATGCCCCATTCGGAATGTATCTGACCCGACACTTGCAGCAGCTGGAGAGGCCACAAAAGTTCCTCACCAAAAGGATAAAGGGTCTCAAAAATCTGTCCTATGCTGCCCGACTGAAAGAACTCCAGCTCTATTCAGTCGCCACCGCTTGCTCAGAGGTGACCTTTGCCTGACATACAAGGCCATGTCAAACCCAGATTTGATGAATATGCTTCACCTCAAAAAATCTAGATCCATCAGAGCCACAAGGGCGGGAGACTTAAACCTCGACACGGCTATTAATAGGACATGCTGGAGGGATAGATTCATCACCCAAAGACTCCCTATGCTGTAGAACAAAATCCCGGTACATGTGAGGCAGAGCACCTCGCTGGCCTTGTTCAAGAGAAATCTTGACCAATGGATGGGAGATCACAGATATACCCCAGGGATTACCTCAGTGTCACTGCTCGACAGAGGCACAGCAAAATAATGGGTATAGTTCCCCATACTTAAGGGGTGGCGTAAGCCACAAAACGATGGGCTAGGCTTGTAAATGCCCTCGGGCAGATAGCCTAGTATGAACCTATGAACCTATGAACCTATCTTCTACAGTACCTTGGATTCACAGTGAATCTAAAGAAGTTAAATCTGGTGCCCACACAACAGATTACTTTCCTGGGTGCTCTTCTGAGTACTACAACCCAGATGGCTTCCTTGACACCAGACAAAAAAGTGCAACTGGCTTCTTCTTGCCAACACCTGGCTTCAATGAAACAGCTGACTGCAAGAAAGGTTCTGCGGGCTTTTGGTTACATGGCTTCCTGCATTCTCCTAATACCATATGCAAGACTGCATATGAGGAAACTACAGTGGTACCTCAAGAGTGTGTGGTCTCAGCATTACCACAGTTTGGAAACAGTGATCACGATTTTGCCTTGTCTGCAGCAAGAGTTTCTCTGGTGGGCCGAAGCCTGTCTCCAGAACAAGGGGAGGCCTTTTTGTCCTCCACCAAGCAACCAAGTTCTGACAACAGATGCTTCAGATTATGCCTGGGGAGCCCACGTGCATGGGAGATGTCTTCAGGGTGTTTGGACAAAGGAGCAAATTCACCTGCACATAAATTTGAAGGAGATGCTCACTGTACAGAATGCTCTGATAGCCTTCAGGTGCTTTCTTCTACCAGGGCAATTGTTGATAAAGACAGACAACACTACAATGATGTGGTGCATAAACAAGCAGGGGTGCTCTCACTCTTACCTCCTGTGCTGGTTAGCCATGGCTCTGTGGTATACTGCACTGACCTGCAGAGTCCACTTACAGACACAATTCCTGCCAGGAAAAGACAACACTCTGGCAGACACATTGAGCAGGACACTTTAGGATCCACACGGATGGATGTTAGATGTTCAGATATTCAGGATGATAGTACAGGCATGGGGATGTCCAGACATAGATCTTTTTTGCATCCCCTCAGAATCATCAACTTCCAACATTCTGCACCAGGACCTACCGCAAACTAGCATGGCATGTGCATGCCCTCTCACTCAGTTGGAAACACCTCTCAGTATATGCTTTTCCTCCTTTTCCTCTTCTACCTCGGGTACTTCTGAAGATAAAACAGGACAGACCGCAAATGATTTTACTGGCTCCCAATTGTCCTCGACAATTCTGGTATTCCACTCTGATGAACCTAGTTCAGGAGCCTCCCTGGATTCTGCCTCAAATCCCTCATCTACTGTCTCAACAGGATGGCTGGATCCTGCACAGTCATGTCAAAACTCTGAATCTAGCTGCCTGGCAGATCCAGGGTCTGTAAACACCTCTACTCTTTCCAAACAGGTAATGGATGTAATCCTTGAAGCTAGACGGCCCAGCACTAGGAAATCTTATGCAGGTAAATGGAAAAGATTTTGCTCCTGGAATCAGGTCCAAGCTGGTGATTCTACTGTTCCGAACATTCCTCTGATTTTAAAGTATCTGGCAGAGTTGTTACATACGGGCCTATCTTTTTCATCTATCAAGCTTCATGCTTCTACTATTTCTGCACATTACAATATGGATCCTCCGATTTTTTCTCATCCATTACTTAAACAATTTCTTAGAGGGGCTAAGAATGTTCAGCCCCCTATAAGAGCACCTGTTCCCACTTGGGATCTTAACTATGTTTTGAAAAAATTAACCTTGTCTCCTTTTGAACCTGCAGCTTCCACGGATTTAAAATTTTTGTCTTGGAAGACTGCTTTTCTTTTAGCTATAACCTCTGCTAGAAGAATTTCGGAATTGCAAGCACTCATGGCTGTGGAACCCTTCATTATTTTTCATCAGGACAGGGTATCCCCAAGGACTACTCCCACCTTTATGCCTAAGGTGGTTTCGGCAGTGGCCTTGAATCTGACTGTTCATTTGCCTACTTTTTATCCTAATCCTCAAAGTGAGGAAGAAAGTCTTTTGCACTCTTTGGACGTGCACAGGCAGCTTCGTTTTTACCTGGACAGGACCAAGATATTTAGGAAATCTGACCAATTGTTTGTCGCTTATGCTCCTACTGTTCTAGGGAAAGCAATCACTAAGCAAACTATTTCTAAGTGGATTGCCCACTGCGCCAAGTTCTGTTACTATGGCAATCCAGTTCCTGTTAATGTTAGGACTCATTCTACCCGGGCTACTGCTACTTCAGCAGCCTTTCTTTGTGGGGTTCCTACAAAGGATATTTTAGAGGCTGCTACTTGGAGTTCTGTGCATACTTTTTCTAAGCATTACAACCTCCCTCTCTATTCTAAATCTAGGGCTGGTTTTGCTTCTGCGGTTTTGCAAAGTTTTCTGGCCGCTCCTTCTGTTTCTCCTCCAGCCACCCTTTCTTAGCTTTGGGACTCAACCCTACAGTCATGACTGCAACAGTGAACCACGAAGGACATAGTACAGTTGTGTACTCTTACCATAAATGTAGATGTTAGAGTGTGTTCACTGTTGCAGTCTGAGTTACCCTCCCTCCTACCCCCTCTTTTGTTTTTTCTTTGAGTATTGTCTGTTATGAGGTATTTTGGCTGCTGAGGTTTTGGCCACCTGACATCTGGGGCAAGAAAAACTGGGCTAATGGCATCGGCTGAGGTCTTTATACTTCCTGGCGCATTGACGTCAGGATAAAAGCAACCTCAGCTGATGCCCTATCCAGACTTTGGGATTCTGGCCGATCGAGGGCTGCTGCTGGCAGGAAGAACCCTACAGTCATGACTGCAACAGTGAACACACTCGAACATCTACATTTATGGTAAGAGTACACAACTCTACTTTTCTAGACATCAACTGCGAGTGTAAAAAGCTGACTTCTTTTAGGACAGAGGGTTTTTAAAACTCAGTATGTTTAATGATTTGCATGTTGTGTGACATGGTATCAGGAATGTATGAAACCGTTGATGTGAAAACTACATTGCGCATTGCTTTTTTCAGTGTTTTGAATGTTTAAGTTTCTTATGCACATAGCCGGTTTTAGGCACCAGCGAGCCCTGCGGTCGCTGGGGGCCCCCTATTCCCTGGGGGCCCCCAACCACAGCAAGTTATCTTCTCCTGATATTTTGTTACATCTGTAAAACCAACAAAAGCTAGTGCAGCAGTCTTGCATACTTAATAAATTATGAGGGTAATAACTCTTATTTATATCTCCTTTAAAATTCAAAGATATTTCTGGTTGTAGTAACGGTGTTTTGTCAAGTAACAGGCATCAGAATGCCATTAAATATTTTACTACTGACATAGTGCTCCTGGCTTAGTTAAACCCTGCTTTTGGAAATTTTCTCCACTAAAACTAACTACATAGCCAGCTTTTAGTCCCTGCAAAACCATAGCTGCAGGGGGCCCCCTTAATCATCTTTGTCTGTGTGGGGGCCCCACAAAAGCTGCTGCTGATTGGGGAAAAATGAGGAATGAAAAATGCATTCATTTCCTAATTATGCTCTTTAACATGAACAGGGCTGAGTTCTGACCCTGTTAGGGTGAAGATGATAATGAACATGAACAATATAAGCACTAGAGGGATCAGCAGGCCAGAGTGACTTACCTGAGTGCAAACTTTGGACTTTAAGAAGAGCTGATGCTTCCGATCATCAGGGATAGTTTCTCTTTCAGGTAGTTTTATAACTAATACCAGAACATCAGATACTATAACTCAATTTCTTTGCTTAAGAATTTAGTACAATCCCAAAAATAATAGAATAAATGCTCAGAATCATAAATCTGTTTAAATATTTCTCTAATTCACTTAAAAAGTTACTAGAATAACATATTTTGCATCAGCATCTATTTTTGGATAATAAGTATAAAACTCAGATGCCTGGATTGATTTACTGTTTGTAATCCTGAATGATTTACCAGCAAATCAGACTTTTTACGAAGGATAAAGCAAAAGTATGAACAAAATCAGGGAAGGTCTGTGAAAGTAGGGACAGTGACAAGTATGCATTACTCCTCGATGAGATAAATCAAAGTAGGGACAGTGACAAGTATGCATTACTCCTCGATGAGATAAATCAAAGTAGGGACAGTGACAGGTACGCATTACTCCTCGATGAGATAAATCAAAGTAGGGACAGTGACAGGTACGCATTACTCCTCGATGAGATAAATCAAAGTAGGGACAGTGACAGGTACGCATTACTCCTCGATGAGGTAAATCAAAGTAGGGACAGTGACAGGTACGCATTACTCCTCGATGAGATAAATCAAAGTAGGGACAGTGACAGGTACGCATTACTCCTCGATGAGATAAAGTAGGGACAGTGACAGGTACGCATTACTCCTCGATGAGATAAATCAAAGTAGGGACAGTGACAGGTACGCATTACTCCTCGATGAGATAAATCAAAGTAGGGACAGTGACAGGTACGCATTACTCCTCGATGAGATAAATCAAAGTAGGGACAGTGACAGGTACGCATTACTCCTCGATGAGATAAATCAAAGTAGGAACAGTGACAAGTATGCATTACTCCTCGATGAAATAAATATTACTGCTTCTGCTGTTTGATGACTGCTAAACAGCAGTGACTAATCTGGTGGGGCAGTACCAGTGTTGCACAAGGCATTGCTGTTTGCTGAAATACGTACATAACTAGTACTGCTGTAGCGTGTGTGTTAGTGTGTGTGTGTGTGTGTGTGTGTGTGTGTGTGTGTGTGTGTGTGTGTGTGTATGTGTGTGTCATCACTGATTTTTATCTGTGCACGCACCCAATAATGCCAGGACACAGACATTATTCTTCTGTGTATCAGTAAAAAATGTACCTAACAACTAGTTATATTTCAAAAGTAAGACATAACATATATCACAGAACATTCAGACACTCAGATATTCTTGGAGTCTGGTTGCCCCCACTCACCAGACTGTCTAACTTCATAATGGGGACTCCCTTTATCATCCTTGACTCTGTGGGGGCTCCCACCAAAGCTGTTGCTTGTTGGAGAAAAATGTATCAATTTTCTGAATACGCTGTTTAACCTGAATGGTGCTGAGATATGACCCTTTTACGATAAAGCTAATAATAGCCTCTGTTTACAACCACACCCATTCTAAAACCAGCCCTGCTCAAATGTGTGTGTGTATACATAAAGCTGCTATGGGTTATGAGGGGCTAGAGATTGTATGAATATTACATCTTTAATTTTCATCAGTCAAACCTTAGAGGTGCGCACATGAAGTCATTATAGCTTGTGTTTGAGCTGAAGGGAGTGTTTCTCACAGACCTCAGCGGTGTACAAAGAAGGTTACTATAGCTTGTGTAAGTGAGGTGTACTGCCTATTAGCAACAAATTTGAATATTACTGAAATCATTCTCACAGTCACGTACTAGGCACATATACATGTGGCTACCTTTGACGGCTGGGGTGAAGAACATGCTACGTATATGTATATCATCAGTCACTTGAAATATATGACAAAGGCAATTTAAATCTCTGCTTTCATCCCAGTCTAACACCAGAGGGATGCATAGGCAGTGACTTGTCTTTTTTAGAGGGTTAGGGAGGCAGGCAGTATTTCCAGATAAGACTTAAATATTCTCACAACTACTAGCTTGTTAGTTTACTCTAAGCTACAATTTTATCAGCTTTGAAAATTAAGCCTTGGGCACAAATTATGCCTTGAAAGAAAAAAATAAGACTGAAATTCTTTTTTCTTCATAATTTTTATTTAGGCAACCATTAGAGTAAAATGTTGAGAAAAAGCTCTAAAATGCATCCCAGACCACCTGTAACCCTACGGCTTCTTGGGCCCTGACTTGAGTTATTTCCTAAATGGCTATTACTGGGCTGTCTTGTTCAGGAAAGGTGTGTTGAAAGGATGCAAGGAAAACTAAAGCTGAACCACAACAGTGAATTTCTTTCCTTAATCATAATTTCTGTTCAAGCTATTATTGGACGAAAAGGTTGTGTAAAATGCACTTCAGAGCATATAGAAAGTTATGGCTTCTTGAAAAAGCTTAGAGTAAGGCAGAATGTGAGAAAAGGAAGAAAAAAGTAACGTGGATGGTGTGGGGAGCCCAAAAGGAGAAGGACTCAGAGGTGAGGACTGGAGGGTGTGTGTGTGTGTGGGGCGGGTGTTGAAATGGAAGTCCAGTCATCATTTAACTTTAAGTCCAGACCTGTACATAGACTTGTTGCAATGTATCACTGTTGCAACTAAGTGCCAGTAACTCTAACTGCCCCTTTGTTAGACAGCTCAACATAGTGATAGTGTGATACATAGGCCTGTTGTAATGTAAAAGATTGTAGCTGCAGGTCTGTCTTTGGATACTACTCCTAAAAGTTTGCAGCATGAAATAAAGGGTTGCTTAGAATGGATGGCATTGTTAGGATGATACTTATACTGGAAGTGCCTAGGGGGCCCCCAACTTGACATTTGCTGGGGGCCCCCAAAATGCTAACACCGGCCCTGCTTATGCATATCAATTATTTATGTATGCATGTATTTTTAACAAGTGGGGCTATTTTAATTAGGCATTTAGTGTATGATCATTGTAGGACATTAAACTTACTTTCACAAGAAGGCATTCACATATAGCTATACTTATTACATTCATGTCAGAAAAGTGCTGCTGCTGTTATATCGTATTCTTTCTTTATTCATTGATTCATTTGATACTATAAGTTATCCGGAATTTAATCAGTCGATAGTATTATTAGTTGTCCATTCAGATTTCTAGTTTAGTCTGGCTAATTATATAAAAGTGTGTATAAACCACGTGAATGCATTTTGTGTTCTGGAGAACTGCTGTATTTTTTTCCGTTTAGTTTGTAGTGTAAATTGAGCTCCTGAAAATCTAGATTATTAATTGAATTTAAAGGTTTAGCATTTTGCGCACAACGGGGAACCAAATGTCACAGCTTCAAAGTTTTTAATGATATAAAAATTAAGTGAAAAACGTGTACATATCAATACGAAAGACTGGATCTAGCGTAAAACAAGCTTGCTAACGACCTAAATAATCCATATGAAAGTGTTTCTATGTAATTGTAGCAGCAAAGGAGTCTGCCATACATATCAACTTTGGGAGTGGTGGACAGGGGGGGGGGGGGGCATAGACAGCGTGGAAGCTGATGTGCTATTCCAAAAATCTTACCCACACCGTCGATAGTGCGTATTGCAAAGAAATGAGGGGCAAAAACTGAAACAATGTGGGGATTACAGTAAGATATATGTACTGAAACTCATGTAATGACCTTCTGTGAAATCCCCAATTGTTTGGGTATGGGGTGGTGGTGGTGAGAACGTAAAAACTTCCAGACTAAATACATATCTAGAGGACATCTAAGGCATGTAGCCTTGTTTTTTGCATGACTGGCTGATAAATTAGATCGTATAGCCATAGATTGTAATTGCTATCTTCCAGAATCATGGACAAATCCATTAAAACTCATGGACAATCAGGGACACTTCTTAAAGGATTAATACTCTTAACTTGAGATGATTTTGAATAAGAGAATGTGAATTAACATGCATTATCTAAAGTAAAAGAAGTCTGTAAATCATTATTGTCATTACTTATTAAGTGTAAGCCACTATATTGTCTCCACTTTTAGGAAAAACTGTGAGAGACAGATAAATTTTGAGCCCAAATCACAAACGTCCCTGAAAAATAGGGACAGATGAGAAGTAGTGTGTGTGTGCTGAAATAATATGACATCAGCTCCAAAGTATTGGAGCAGAGCATCAAGAAATGCACTTAAACTTTTGGACTGCTTGAGTTCTTCTTTTATGCAAGCTTTTAAGTCCCGATGCAGGGCTCCTTTTGACGGAATGCTAGTATGGCAATCATAATAAACTAAATGTGTTCAGTGAACTGAACTGAAGTCTAGAACAAGTTTTCTTAAGTACGGAATATTCTTCTATTATGTCCACACACTTTCTGAAAACAAAAACTGTTAACACAATGGTCACCAGCTCCTGGGTCCAATTGTAGTTTATGAACATTATCCAACCGATCGTACTCAAACGTGGTGTCTAGAGTAACCAGCGCCTAGAAACAGGCCAGACTTGTTATGTTTTTGAAATATGACGGACAACTTAAAGCAAGGTAGTTCTTAATTAAATGCTCGAGGTTTTAATGCACAGCCCGCCAGCTGTATGATGACCGTAAGTGACCGCCTGTTTATCTCCTACAAATTGTAGCCCAGCACAACCAGCCACACTAGTCCAGCTTTGTCTATGGTCCGCCCACTGCCCAGCATATCTCTCCACCCACAGATCGTCTCATTGGTAGATTATTGAACAACTGCCGTAACAGGTGCACAGTCCCAGTAGAAGCAATACATTTGATTGGATCTTTTCATTGTCTATCGACTCTTCTTTTTTTCCGCGAAACCCTCCCCATCTGAATTTGTCTTTAGTGCTTTGATACCGAGAACATGATCAACTATAAAGGCTGAGGACTGAGATACTTGCAACCTTGCTGGATACAAGGAAAGTACAGCTCGACAGCTATTTATTTGGCTGAATAATGACTTGCAACGCCAGTGATATTGCTTAGCATAATGGAAGTAGTTTGATGAGATCAATTCTAGAGGATAGTATTTCAGGAACAACTTGCCTTATTGCACCACTGTGCTGCATATACATTGAAAAAGTAAACGAAAGTCATGTTTTGATTATAAGTATGAGCTATTAAAGATCAGCTTAAAAAAGTAAAATATAGTGTCCACGGATCATTTTATTTCGACAAAGCAAATGGATTTCTGAATATCTCAAGCATTGTCCAAACCAAGAAAAGGAAGTGTGTTCTAAGCTAAATAAAGTTGCCCCAAGAAACGGATTACTCAGTAAGGCTGGTCATCCACTGGAAATACATGCCCTTTCCTTTTGGCTTATTATAAGGAAGGATGCTGTGTTTACTGAAGCCCGATTGTTGTCCTTTTCGGAGCGTGAAAGCCTGAATGCAGTTCAACATTTCAAGGCAATGCCAGTGGTGCACATTAATGGACTGAACGCACCACCAGTTTAGAGACCGCCGTGATGTGCACGACTGGATCTAGGAGCATGTTGTCATTTTACTGTCCCCTTCTCATCCTTAGCCTGGCAGCAGCAGGAACCCCGGCGAAAGGTATGTGGGCACTCATTTGTGCGCTTCTTTATTCCCTGCTCTTTCTGCTTGGACTTTTTTTGTGGAACCAGAGCTGCTACATTTCGCCATCCCTTGTGTATAGCACTGAGCAACAGGAATTAGATAGCTTCACCTTTCCTTGTTCAGTTTCATGAGGAAGGTGGGTACATGTGAATGACTGGGGTTATATTAACAGTTCACTTTTTAATGGTGCCCACCTTTACACAAGCCAAATATTTTAAGCTTGCTTATCGATATGTTCATAGTTTTATTCTTTTGCTTACAGGTTTGTATGTGTGTCTGTAGTCTGTATTACATACACCTGGCGCTCATGATCTGTTTTTCACATAACCTCCTTAAATTGCAAGTATTATAATCAAGATGGGAACACGGATCTGAAAACACCAGCTGTGTGAGACTATGTCAATGACAGCAGGTGCAGCAATACGTAAACAGTGTATATAAGTAGCCCTTTGTTATCAGCATTGCTGTAAGACTACAAAAAATGCGCAGTTGTGAAAAATAAAGGAATCTCGGTACAGTGAGGTCCTGGCCTTAGTACATAAGATCCCCGGACCTTTTGATGAAGGAACGTCTGTGTGTTCTAGGAGAAACTCAAAGTGTGCCATTACAGTAGTTAGGTGGACGTAATTTTTTACTTGCAGTTTCAAAAATCCATGGGCATTGGGCAACCTTCTGTAATTCAGCTCTCTCATATGAAAGAATTGAGTTTTAAAAATCGCACAAATCTCACACTTTGTGTATAATTTATTTTATGTATTAGCATTCACTGTTGTTTCAGTTTTTGACTGACAACGCTTCAAAAACACAGACTGTGATAGAAGATAATAAGGTCCATGTGACCCTGGATATATACAGGATATAGCCACTATTTCCCTTCCTGTGCTAATACTGCAAAATGCATTTGTTGCCTGGCTTGCAGCCCATTGCTTTACACTACTGATACTCTGTTCTAAACCAAGGCATCAGTGAATCATACCATTATTTCTAGCTTACTGCTACTTATTGTAGACTGCAGACATTCACCTCTGTTTCAGCAAGAAAATATTTTTCATGTCCCATTTGAATGTATTACCTTTCAGAATAAATGTTAACCTCAATTTACTTGCACACCTATTCCTTTAAGGTTTAGTGACCTGCACTCTATTTGCACTCTGATATATACATGGATCAGTATAATTTTTAGACTGTATCCCTTCCTCTTTTGTATTTTACTCTGTTATAAAATATGTAGAGAAAACTAAAAACAGAGATACATTATCACAGTGATTTGCCTTGCCATTTGTTATCCATGTTCTGAAGTATGTTTGGGAAATTTATGGTTAATGCAGACCTAGGCAAGAGAAAGTATGATGTGGGCAGTTCTCCTGGGATGAGGTTAGAGGATGGGACACATTACTATGGAAATGGTATTTGGTGAACATTACAATAACTCTACACACTGGCCTTTTCCACCTGATGCAGCATCCAATTGCATAAGTACTTCTGCAACCCATGGCTCAAGTAGTAAACAAAACACAACATGTTGTGCCTCAGTGACTCAATGATTTAAGACCAACCGGTCAGTACCCCTTGACATCTGTTTCACAATATCAGAAACAGCACTAGACATTCGTTGGCAGGTTTGGATTCTTTTGGAGAAGGGTTGGCCTAATGAAAGCAACTAAATAAACTGACATCTGAAAGCAATAATATAACCATACACACACCTCAGGGCATTTGGGTATATGCTTGAACAGTTCTAATGCCAAATAATGAACTATAGTGTTTATAACAAAACATCACCCTTACATTATGGTTACCTTTATACGTCAACATTGAAGTATGACAGGCTACCTCTGACACTAACCACACTGTGAGTATTGCCACATTTAATTCAAGTTAATCAGTTTTACTCCTTTCACTGTAGTAGGTCTTTCCTACCACAGGGTTCTCATTTTTCATGTTTGGCCTAATCATATAGTATAGCACATGATATATGCAAATGCATTTGCATCTAATAGTAACCCAGTTTTATTTGAACAGCTATTAACTCATGTTTCTGTGAAAAACACAAAGTTGTTCAGAAATGTTTGGAAAAAGGGTTTTACTGCCCTGTCCTTATCATTTGTCAAATTTTGAAATCCTCCAAAGACCAAAAAGCATTTTTTGCCACCTTGCAAGAAATCACAAAATACAACTTTTAGTAAATGTGTGTCTAAATGTAAAGGAAAGGAATTGGCACTGCTAGTTATTTTTCCTATGCCCTCATATTACCAGTCTATCTTTTCTTGACTCGTGCCTAGGTGTAAAATGTCAATATGGCGTATATTGGGGTGGTGCTTGTATTATTTCCTGTGTCCATAATATCCCATGTGGGTATACCTTGAAAAAGTTATCTGACTGTCAGACTTCTGGCTTACATTAGAACATGACACAACACTGATTCTACTGCTGTTTTGCTAGGAAAGGTCTATCTCCCGAAAGTTCATACTATTTTCACCATGCTGGTTGTCAGATTACTCAGGTCTTACTTGTGAGACAGGTTTTTATGGCCACTACTGGTCACTATGCTTTTATGCTCATTGGTCAAGTTATCTGGGTGTGGGTGGCATTGTAAGTGCAGAATTTTATCACGTCAGGATATTTTTGCAATTTGCTATTTAACATCATGACTACAAAAATACTTTAAGGCATTCATGATGGCTTGCATAATGTTGCAATATTTACAGAAATTCATAATGTCTTATGTGTCTCTTTAATACTTTTCTCTAAACAAATTTTGTGGTGCTACAGTTCCTTTTTCTTTTATGTTCTTTTTGCCGCAAATGTTTTCTCTTGAGACTTTATAAAATTTTGTTGAATGAAAAGTGGTGTAGTAACGGTTGTTCGGGATTTTCATTACATTCATTATCTTTTTGCATCCATGGATTAATTGTTTCTTGAATGAATCCCTTTGCTCCCGTCGACTCATTGTTTAAGCATAGCTCGTAAGAGTGCAAACTTCACTGTATTCCTTTTTGTCAAGCACAAGGGGGTATTAAAAGGGTCTATCCAAACCACAGGAGCATATGTTTTGTTAGCATTTGATGAAAGATATGAGACCCGTGCCTTCTGATTGCAGTATCGTGCATTCATTGTTTGTAATTTTCACTTCATGTGATATGTGTTTTATGGTGGTACAGTGCAGTATCCCATACCTCTTCATTGCTCATTGCTAGAGATACCTACGTGTTTTTTGGTGGTGCAGTGCAGTATCCCGTCCCTCTTCATTGCTCATTGCTAGAGATACCTATGTGTTTTATGGTGGTACAGTGCAGTATCCCATCCCTCTTCGTTGCTCATTGCTAGAGATACCTATCTGTTGTTAAAAGAAGGGAGGAGAATGACAGAAGTATTATACTCCCAACTTAGGGTGGCCCATGGGTTACTCTGTTGTGACCACATCAACTCATCTTCAGTAAGTTATACTGCTGCTAGCAACAAGGTCATTATATACTGATTGCTACATCTCATCAACCTATCCAAGCTTGTATCACAATATATCAGATTTAAGAGCCTGCATATGATGGTATGAGTACACACATTCACATAAAAAATGCTTTCAAGCTCATCTTATTACGGATAGATGTGACACAGATAGAAGGTCCTCCTATATTCTGCATGTTGGAGGACATTATCCATACAACCCCATACTTTATTTTACCTACATTGAGGTTACTGTATCTCAGAGGCAGAACTGATGGGCAATGTGACAACTGTGTTACTCATTCACCAAGGTGCTTCTACATTGTTAGCATGTGAGTAGTGCAATCATACTGAACTGTGAAGTCAATACCTTTCACTTCCATCTGTTATGCTCATATAACTGTGACTTGAGATCTGAAGATCTGAGCAAGTAATTGTACAGTAACATTGATTACCCATCAGCATACTGAGGGTGATAATAAGACAAACATTTTTAGAAGAAACATCTTTATGTGAACATTTGAATAAACCACTAAGGAAGGCCTGAGTGGAGTAAAAAACACTCATCTTATCCATCTGTGAAGTTCTGATATGGCAGTGTCATTTGTGTTTGCAGTCACCCATTTTGAATTATCTTATCCAGCTCTTGAGTTCTGTTGTGGCAGAACCATATGTGTTTGTAGTCATCCATGATTAAAAGCAGATTGAGGCCATCAGCTATTTGAATAAGTGGGGACTTGGTCTATAAAGGAACTCATTTATTTCCCAGGAAGTAGAAAAGACTTCCTAAGCTCCATAATATTCAGGCACATTTATATGAAACTAGTGGGAAAGACAACTAGGAGCATTAAGGGAAGTGATTGGTTTATGCCTTATGTACCATAGAAAAATACAGTGACATCATTGCTATTGTCGTTAGGTAACCATGGCAGGCAACTTGCCTGAGGAAATCAAGATACATAGTATTCTGCCCAGCTGCTTGATCAGTGAGATGTCATGGGCCCTTTTCTTAAGACATTTCAGCTGTCCACATTTAAACTCAACTATATAACAGGAATATAAACTTCAGTTGTGAGTGAAAAACCTGGGAGGGCTAGATAGCTACCACTGAAGGAAAGTGAGAGGTGGGGGATTAAAGAACACGGAGATAATAGAAGACTAGAAATTTTACAAGCATGAGAGAAATGGTGATATAAAACAGAATACAGACTACCACATTCCATTGGTAGCATAAAGTTGTTTTAAGGCTGAAGAGATTATACTTTTAGTACTAATCTACAGTTTGTAGTACATTATGCAATACCATACATTAATATATCGATCTCAGATTGATTATTTCAGCGAAAATAAGTATTCTTAAGGTTTGAATGATATAGATTAAATATATTTGTAGCTGCTATTTAGGAATCCATGCAGGACTCTTTTTCCAGGCATCAGAATGAAAAGAGTTGCTTCAATACCTGGTTATAAACACAGAACTCTGTTTCTCTGCCCTGTGACCATATCTGTTTATATGTATTTCTTCCAAAATCTCATGCCTAAAATAGGGGAGGATGGCAGTTTATCAGTAATGCTTCACTATTCTTAAATTGTTGCTTTACAAATATTAACTAGAGAAAGACACAGTAATCAATATATTCATATAGTGTTCTTGCCAAAGGGTATTGAGTGAATATTGTTAAACACACAATTTAGATATGAGTCAGAGTAGCTCATGTATGCATGCTTATATTCAAACACGCATATACATGTGTGTCCATGTGTAATGGTTACACATATTACACAGTGTGTGTTTGTATACATATACATTTGTAATTTGTCTTTATTTGAAAAAGGTAGATGGGTTGATCCAAACCGAACCTATTTCAACCAAGTTTCAGGCCCAGGGGCCACCAAGCAGATAACACCAGCACTACTCTCGCATTTATAGAATATTAAACACATTCTTCACAGTTGACAGTGACTTCTATACATTATTAATATATTACAACTGACAAATTACTTAGCAAGGGCTGCAAATAAAATTTTGAATTAAAAGTATGACAGAACACTGCCTACCAGTACTACAGTTCGATGAATAATTTTAATTACCTAACAGTGCTAATTATTAATACTCTATTTTTATATTTCTGTATGTATCTAAATCAATTTCTACAATTTCTATAGCATATGTCAGTATATAATATATCTATAGCTGCATATCTATATAAATATATATCTATAATAAAATCACTCATGTATAGAGACATGGGCCCACACAAATTCACAGAAATGCTTGCTGGCAAATATATTGAAATAGATTAAACCGGGTTGTATAAAAATATTGAAAAGATGAAGTTGTTAGTCATATGCTCCACTCTTTCACCTCTATAAAGCACCTCGGTGGAGCATTACTAATTTACATATTAATAAATCTGTAATAATTGATCTAAAAAGAGTAAAGTCAGCAATTAGATGGGTTGTAATGAGGTTAACAAGGCTTTTAAAATGGTTTACAGACCAAAAGTAGATGATTATTGAAAGAGAAAGAAAGAAAGTTTCTGTCTTAGGATTGATCTACAGATGGTAATCCTACAGTTCAGTGTGTACAATTTGTGTGATCTACTTTTTATCATATTTGTTTGATCATGGTCCATCAAATCCTGGAAAGATGAGTGGTGCATGACTAAGGATAGCTGCCATGTCACTGTTCCTTAGTGTTGTGTGATAGTGGAGTTGGCATATATATGTAGGTAAAGTATTGTGGAGGGTGTAGTCCCCCAAAGGAGTCATTCACAGGAGCTTGATCCTATGAAGAAAGCTTTTCTTTGCATATTTACACGTTTTTAGTAATGTCAGGTTATGTCTCTTAATGTCTGAAAGCTGATGAAATGGGATGCCTTGTACTGTGATACAGTGGGACACAGGGAAATCACCTGAGATACTAACTGCTTTAAATACTAAAATAACATTGTAATTTCACTGGCTTGTAAAACAGGGTTGCAGTTTCTGTGTACATTGCACCTGTGTGCACTTGTATGCATATGTGCATGGGTGTCTGTGTTTGTTAGACAATATGCTGAATTAAATGTGAACAAATAAAAAAAAATCAGTTTATTCTTAATGCATTCTATACCATATATGACCAGAGTAATATAGACCCTTAAGCCTACTTTTGTGGAAAAATAATGGAGAAGGTAATATTGGATAAGTTATCGTCAGACTTGGATAGGTTGGGACTAAAAACCATATATCAGCATGCATATGTTGAAAATAGAGCTATTACCACCTGTAACATGATGTTCTGTAACAATGTAATAACAGATATGAATGGAAAGTTGTGCTGTGATGTAATTTATACAGATTTAACTTTAGCATTTGACGGGGTCATACACAAAACACTGATCAATAAATTAGAACAAAAAGGTATTGATGTACTCTTGATAAGATGGATAGCTGCATGGCTTACAAATAGGACATGTCAAGTATCATACAGCAACTGGACAGGTGAAATTCTTGGTTACAGTCAGGGTGTCCCACAGGGTTCTGTCCTAGCCCCTTATTGGTTTAGATTGTATCTTTCAGACCTACCTTTTTCATCTGAATTGTTCTACAGTCTACATGCAGGTGACCTGAAGTTGGGTAAATGGATTACATGTGTTACAGATAAAGCATGTCTGCAAAAGAACTTGACTAAATTGACCATTTGGGCACAGGAGAATAATATGGTGATAAATACATAAAAAACTAAGCATGTGAGATTTGGGAGACATAAATTGAAAGGTGAATATTTAATACCGCATACAGTGATTGAAACTGTAGACTCATTTAAGGACCTGGGTATACAGGTAGATCCAGCTTTGAGTTTTTTCTAATCACATCAACCAATTGGTTAATGATAGTTATAGAACTATAGGTTGTATAAAAAGATTTATAATGTCTAGGAAATTAGAAATGATGAAGTCATTGTTTGTTAGTTACATTAGACCCAAAGTTGAGTATGGAATAACAATAAGGAAATCTTATGAAAAAAACAAGCATGAGTAAACTGGAAAGAGTACAGCTGAAATATATCAATGACATCCATGGATGTGAAAATTTAAGTTATTATGAAAGACTAAAATATCTGAACTTGTACAGTGTCTCTTACAGATATCTAAGAGGAGATCCTATTCAGGTATATATGGCATTTAGAGACAACTACCTTTGGGAATGTTTGGGGTTATCAAAAAGTAGTAGACAATCATCAGACAACCTATGTAGAAGATTCTGTAGAAATGAGAACTGTACTAATCGGTTCTCTGAGAGAGCAGCTGATGCATGGAACAGACTACTAAATTACATTAAAGCAATAATTAGTTTAGATATTAATAACAGCCTGGACATTTATTACGGGAACAAGTGTTTTGGCATTTTGGTAAGCTAGAAGGGCATTAATGCCTGTGCTTGAAATATTTCTATGTATGTATGTAGAGAGTGTGTATGTGGGTGTGTGTTTGTGTGAATATGTATGTATCTCTAGGATACACTCTGCATCTTATACAAATGCTAATGTCTAGTATGTCAGTCTGTATAAGTTAATGGTAATGTTATGATCTGTTTTTACAGTTAAAATAACAAGGCAGTTCAGTTATAGCCGGGGAGTTTAACTGTATGATCCAAAAGTTCAGCTAAATAATTTATGGATTTTCTCGTCCCCTCCTCATGTCAGACATTGTCAAATCTGGGCATGCAGTTTATAAAGAAAGAGCTGCATGTCAGCTATGGAATGAGAATGCTTGCCTGTGACGAATGCATTTGCTGAGTGCACTGGGTTAAGTCTTGTGTGGTCTGTTTGATTTAACGCAGTTGAAGGGATTTAATTATGCCACCTGAAAACTGTGATTAGTAGGAGTTCAGACAGAGATATTTGCCTTTCAAGTCGCAAAAGTATTGCTTGTATAAGATAATTTCAGAGCTGCAATTTGTTTCCTTTGCATGGTCCTGCTCTCTCTCTTTTTCATCCGTAGTTTTCTACTACATCACACAGCTTCAGCAAGGTTTTTACAAGGACATTAATTATAAAGACAGAAATAGTAGTTGTTTAATATTTTCATTTTGCATTATAATCTCAGGAAATGTATAGACTAATATACTGTACATTTATTATGACAACCAAACTTAAAAAAAAAAAAGTCTTGCTAATCCCTGGTCCCAAGGGTAGGTGTCTTGAAGTATCTTTAAAATGTATAATACTTTTTAATGGAAATAATCTTACAGGCTTGCATAAAAGTGGATTTTCCTTTGTTCTTCAAATTACTATGGAAAGAACTGAATGATATGTTTAACAAATCTGTCTTTTCAGCTGTGTATTGTATGCATCCTGCTTGATATAAAGATAGATCTATCAGGAGATACTGCAAGAATGGGAAAGTACACAACTGAATGCAAATTATTTAATTCTGCATTTTAGTTTGCTAAGAATTTCTTTCTGCTGTATAGAAAAATTAGTGTACAAGTCTATTCACACACATCTACACACACACACACACACACACACACACACACACACACACACACACACACACGCATCCATGCACACATGCGAGTGCACACACACATTTGTTTGAATGTACATAGAATATATATATATATATATATATAGCAACCATTAATCACAAGGCTTGTAACAGATGAAGCTCTTGTAGGACTCTTTTTTTCTTTTCTTCTGATAGACTTTGGCCTCCTGTTGCTACACTGCTGAGATATCTTTGGTTAACAAGGCCTAGTGACTGTGCAGTTTAACTATGTTTTCTATACCGCTGTGTGCTGTGAGAATTTCACAGTATAACTCTTCTTAGCAAACCTTTTTATAGAATCTTATCACCAATGTGCTACATTTTGTGTTAGTCTGTACATTATTGTAGTCCAACTCTTGAAAAATCCATCCATTCCATTTTTACCATGGATAATGCTCTCTTCCACCAACTGCTAACAGTGATGTATTAAGACTGGGCATGTCTTTGAAGTTAACATTTCAAATAGTTGTGAAGGAGGTACCAAATTAATAGTCAGAACATAAAAATGGCAAGAACATTAGTATGTATTTCAGTGCATATACTCTTTTTAATGTCTTGTGGCATTTGTTGTACACAGGCACACATGATGTCATGTGAGTAAAAAAAGTTAAAAGTTTCTGCAAATTAGTGTCTATTTTCTTACCCTCTTCAGTAAATGAGGTTTAGTACCCATTAACTTCCACCCAGATATTGCTTCCTTGCCAAAGGGAAAAAAATCCCTTTATTGACTCATCAGATCACAGTCCCTAATTCCCAGCAACTCCTGTGTAATTCAAATGGCTCTGTCAGATCATGTTTAGTCTAATGCATTAAATACAAATGTGAGTAGCTGAACCGTAAGAGAAGCAGATTTCTGTATAGCAACATAAGAGTAGTGCATGAAATCTCCCAAGAAAAGTTGTATAACACTTTACATTTAAAAAAAAAAATGAATGACCAAGCAGTTTGTTTAGTAGGAAGTGCTACTTCATGCTTTTTATTATCAAATCATAGTAACTGCTTTTTAAGTAATACAGTGGAAGCTGATTTTCATGCAAATATCAGTCTGTGGCAAAGTGTTAATAGATAGAGAGATAATAGGCGTGCAGTTCAGGAGTCCATTTAGAAGCCTGGCTTAATTTCTTAATCAGCCTAGAGCACTTCATGGTTAAGTGACATGCTCAGAGTCACACAGCAGGCAAATGGAGGCTGAGGGAGTCAAACCCTGGGCAGCAGGAAAGAGCTTGTTAACAGCATGCTAACTACCAGTAGAGAGAGATGCATTGTGGAAAGTCAAAAGACAGAATCACATGTGGTAGTAAGACTTGTGTAAACAAAGACAGAGTAAACAGATTAGTAAATGCTAATTGGGGTGAATCATATATGGTTGAATTTAGCTTTATATAATGTAAGTTAGCAGGCATTTGCAGGAAAATTAATGTTCAGACAAAAAATAATGTATGTGAAGATGTGCAAGACTCTCTTATGAAGAAAGTAAAAGACAGAAAGGTGGCCAAAAGGACCAAAATTGCAAAAAAGGTTTACTATTAATATCTCGAAATTTTAAAAAAAATGGTACGTAACAGCAAAGTGTTGTACTGAAACTGCAATTAAACGAATAGCCCTATTGTCAAAAAACAGCTGTTAATGCTGCAAATGGTCGACAATGACATTTTACGGCATTAGCAACAATGCCACCCTTGCCGTAACTCCCTAATACCTACACCTAACATCCTGTTTATGCAGGAGGGCAAGCCCCCCTGCACCCCCACACCCCCCAACTTAATATTGCAACTCAGAGATTGCACTACAGTGAGGAAAGGGATGCATTTCCCTAACCGCACTGTACCACAATCTCTTTACATGAGCGAACGTTATATTTGCGAATGCACAGTCCATTTGCAAATATGACGTTCGCTCATGTAACCTGCACACATATGACATATTCGAACATCTGTTGTTCGAATACTTCATAGCCGTGCAATTGCACGGCAACATTTCAGTAGTAAACCTGCAAAAAAGCAGTATCAAAAGTAATAAACCACTGATCCAACCATTAGAATACGTTTATTAGAAAACAACAAAGCTTTCAAGCCACTCAGGACTCTTCATCAGTATTACCAAGATTATCTTATAGCAGTTGTGAGCATGTGCAAGCGTTTGTGGGTTAGGGTTAGAGTAAGGGTTAGGGAAGGTGATAGAGTCATTGCTGTGCATGTTTTGTATTGTCTGTATTCTGCGTCCTTTTGTCTTGTGTAGTTGTAATGTTAAGGAAAGGGTTTTTAGTAGTGTAAACGTGTATGGTTAGGGACAGGGTTAGGGTCAGCACACATGATTAAAGTGGGCAGGGTGGCTTTGCCTCCCTGCACCATGTTACTCATGTGTGTGTTAACCCTAACTGTAATCCTAATCCTACCCCTGGCCCTACACATTACAGAAAAAAAAACTTTCTCTAACAGTATCACTATCTAGATAGCACTTGATCTCAGTTTTGTAGCTGTTGATTACTTATACAGGGCTTTTTTTAGCGGAAGAGAAGTATTCAGTGCTTTATGATTCAGTCTTATGAGTCATTCAGTGTGTTGTGATTCTCTTCTTTGTGTTCTAACATTTGTGATTCTGTCTTCTGAGTTTTCTACCCTTCATGATACACTTATCTCTATATGTATGTAAATATATATATATATATATATATATATATATATATATATATATATATACATATATGTATGTATACACACACACACACACACACACACACATATAGATATCTATCTATATGTACGTATATATATATATATATATATATATATATATATATATATATATATGTGTGTGTGTGTGTGTATTATTTCATCAAAGGTAGCTTTGACTGAAGTACAAAGGGTCAAAAGTGCATTTGATTGCAGGTACACATGACTTTAAAGACTTTTCATTAGAAATCTTCTGCATAACATATACCCCACAGAAAAACTTTTTACAGGGTGGCAAGCCTCTCCCTATACACCTCACACCCCCTTAGTTATATATTCTCCATAGTTGCACACTAGTCGACAAATCTGGGGGGGGATGCGTCATGACAGTAGATATTACTAATCCAATCAAAATGTTCTAAATTATGCCCCCAACAACTCTCTTGTGCAAAAACAACACCAGAAATACCACTTACAGCCTTTTATGCGTTTTGATGAAATGGCTATACAATGTTCCTGCACTGAAATGTACCTTCAGTCATTTTAATGTAGCATTTTTTCTTTCAATTAAAACCTACTTTGACAAAATGATACAGCCATATCACTGCATTCCATAACACTTAAATGTACTTTATCAAATGTTAAGAGATTCGTAAAGAACTTGAGAAATAAACTGAAAAAAATATTTCTACAAGGAATCAAAACATGTGCATACCCCAATATGTTGAAATGTTCCAAATATGTACTCTATTGATACATTTCCAGTCCAGGGTTCTGTGCTACCTTGTAGAAAAGCAATACCCAATTAAATTATTTCCATTATTAAACTTTAATGTTTAGGTTCTGTGCTACCTTGTAGAAAAGCAATACCCAATTAAATTATTTCCATTATTAAACTTTAATGTTTAGCAGTGAATGTACCAATCATAAATTAGTCCTCTCTAAAAATGAAATGTGTAAAGCATTTACATACTACATTTAATTTGAACAGTTAGATTGATGCATGTATATCTTATCTATCTATCTATCTATCTATCTATCTATCTATCTATCTATCTATCTATCTATCTATCTATCTATCTATCTGTCTATATATGTTTTTATTGTAAAGTGAAAGTCAAAGTAAGTATGCATAGTTTATTCTGCTATTTTAAACTCTATAAATTGAAATGGGTAGAGTAAGTCTGTTCAGCTGCAAACACTCAAGTCCCAGCTGCTCAAGGACCACTGTCTTGAAGCCAGGGACTCAAGCAGCTTGTAGCTTCAACATGCTACCTCTCATGCCTGAACTCGGATATGAGTTCAGGTAAGTAGCTGCTGCACATTACCTGAATGCATTATTCAAGTCTGAGTGGATTAAGTATGGCAGTAATGGGGGAGGAATTGGGGGAGGTGTAGATTAGGCTTTCAGACAGAAATATGGAAGTTAACTTTTGGTTCAAGTAGAAGGCTGAGATGGGGACTCTATGGTTAGGAATGGGGAGTAGAGTTTTTAGTCTAGGGAGTGATCAGGGATTGTAGGTTTAGGGAGAGTTTGGAAGATTTAGGGCTAGGGAATAAGCAGGGGTGTACCAAGCAAATTCCATTTTGTTTTCACAAGCTCTTAGTGCTACCTCCCACCCCACCCCATACACCTGGGATTTAAAAATGGACACCTCTCAAAATGCTACCCGCAAGTACTTAATAACTGTAAGCAACATTTTCAGTGGTTCCTTCTAAAACAATTAAATAACTTGTTTTAGATTAACAATATTGCACCTGTTGTTGGAGGTATTCATTTAGACAGTTGTAGACATAATATGAACTGAAAAAAAGCCATATTGATGTGATGCTCAGAAAAAAATGTACTCAGTAGAGTACAAAGATTATGCCTGGCTACAACCTTGGGAGTAAGGACTCAGGTAAGTGACTGATTTGGATTTTTAGGGTTAGAGTTAGGGCTCCAATAGGGCCATGCAGTTTAATAGGGTCTGGTGTTTGGAGTGCTAACTTGTTATTTGTAAATGAATAAATCCACAAATGTGTAGTTACACTTTTGCACTTCCTCTGTTCTCATTAGTCTGTGTCTTCATGACATACTTAGGTACACATATCGTGTGTGTGGTGTGTGTGTGTGTGTGTGTGTGTGTGTGTGTGTGTGTGTGTGTGTGTGTGTGTGTGTGTGTGTGAGAGAGAGAAAGATATATAATGTGTGTTTGTGTGTATTGCCACAGTGGCAGAATATGTAGCCTTATCACCTCACAGTAACAGGTTCTCCAGTTTGTTCCTTGGATTGAGTGACTTAATGTGTGGAGTCATGCTTGTGTGGGTTATTTCTGGGCACTCTGCTTTGCTCCTACATCCCAAAAGCATGCAGTAGACTGTGTTTGTGTGTGTGTGTGTGTGTGTGTGTGTGTGTGTGTGTGTGTGTGTGTGTGTCTGTGTGTAAGTACGTATTACCTTTATGGGACTCATTCTCATTTGGATAGCATCTGTGGCTTGGCAGTATCAATTGTGCAACAAGAAAGCTTTATTTTGTTTAGACAACCAAGCTGTGGTACAGATGTTGACTAAAATATTATCAAGATCTATTTGGGTTCCATTCCTCTTAATAATATTGATTCTTCATAGTTTACATTTCAATTTAAAATCTGCTGAATATATACCTGGTGGAGGTAATATACCTGATGATGTTGTCTCTTATTTTCAGGTCTCCAGGTTTTATCAGCCCCAGGAGTACAAGTTTCACCTTCCATATCTTGACCCACCTATGGATGATTGTTGAGGAGTAGCACACTTACTTTAGTGGAAGTTATAGGTCCCTAACAGCAAGAAAACCTATGGCTTAGTTCTTTGGAGCTTTTGGTCCTTTTGTATGAGTCCTCCACAAGAAGAGAGATTGGCTACTGTGCCTGTTAGAGCATTATTATCTTCTCATTGGTCAAAGGCAGAAGGTCTCTGAACTGTTAGGGTGCATTTAGCAGCTCTTATCTTGCTGGCTAGAGTGCTGACCTACAGGATGTTACTAAGCACTGTCTCGTAGACAGATTGCTAAAAGGATGGGACAGGCTGAGGAGACTGCTGTCTGATTCCTGGCAGTCATTTGATAAAATTCTTTTAAGGGGTATCCATGTGGTATCAGTGAATGCTTCCTTCCCTTTGTTTCTGCCAGTATGTCCAACTGTTAGCTTTGCAGCACTTTCAGGCTGCAATGACACGTATCTAAGCAGTGCATTAAACCTATTCCAAGCTGCAATATTTTAGTGTGGAAGCTCCTCCCTTCTACTTGTTTTGTTAAAAGTATGTCATGATCTGTTTAAATGATGTAGTTTTTCTACTTTGTACATCTAGACAAATTATTGTACCTTTCAGGCTTTATAACAATGTGTCTTGAACATTGTTCATAGGTTCATAGGTAGATACTAGGCTATCTGCCCTAGGGCATTTATAAGCCTAGCCAGAGTGTATTTGGCTTCCACCTCCCTATTAGATTAGCCTACTATGCCTCTGTAAAGTAGGTCACAGAAGGTACCCTTTTAAGATTAGTTTACTGTGCCTCTGTCTAGCAGGGACACAGAAGAGATCCCAGGGGTGAATTTGCAATTTCCCATCCACACGTCCAGATTTCGCTTGAAGAGGGTCAGCGAGGGGCTATGTCTAACATGAATTGGGATTCTATTCCAGAGTGAGGGGAGCCTCTGGGAAATGAATCTGTCCCTCCAGCATGTCCTATTTATTTTTGTGCTGAGGTTTAGGTACCTGGAACGTGTAGCTCTAAGGGACTTGGATTTTTTGAGGTGGAGCATGTCCATTAATTCTGAGTTTGACATGGCTTTGTACATCAGGCATAGATCGCCTCTGAGTAGGCGGTAAGCAACTGAGTAGAGCTGGAGTTTCTTTAGTCGAGCTGCATAGGACATCTGTTTGTAACCCATGATTCTCTTGGTGAGGTACTTTTGGGGTCTCTCTAGTTGCTACAGGTGTCGGGTAAGGTACATCCCAAAAGGGGCATTGTATTCAATTATGGGTCTGATGAGTGACGAGTAGAGGGGCACAATGACCTCTCTTGATCTAGATGCAAACCCTTTCATGATAAGGTGGGCTATATAGACGGTCTTTCTAACCACTTTGGCAACGTGATTATCAAAGGAGAGATTACTATTTACGTTGGTCCCCAAATCTCTAATTACTTCTTCCGTACTTAATAGATTACCACCTATGTGGTAATTTGTGGGCACCTTGTTTTTCCCAAAGGGGACGACTATGCACTTTTTAGCATTTAGCTTGAGGCCGTGGCTCTGGCACCAAGCATCCGTCTCTGTGAGACCCTTTTGGAGGATGCTTGTGTCAGCTGGAGATTCGATTATGGCCCCCAGTTTGCAGTCATCTGTGAATTTTGTCAGCCATAATCTCCTCGTGTTAGCCGGAACCTCAGAGAAGTATATACCAAACAAGAGAGGTCCCAGAACTGAGCCCTGTGGGACGCCACTTGTAACTGGTTTGGATTCGAACATGGCACCTGCGATTCTGACCATGTGGGTTATATCTCTGAGCCAGTTTGCAACTCATCTTGTGATATAGGGGTTGATATTTAAGCTGGTAAGCTTATTTATGATGCCCAGGTGGGGTATTATGTCGAAGGCTTTTGCAAGGTTAGGTAGGCTGTGTGGACTACCTTGCCCTCATCTATGGCTTTGGTAACTGTTTCAAAGAAATCAACTAGGTTTAAGAGGCAAGATCTACCCTTAACAAAGCCGAATTGGGTAGGGTCTAGTGTCTGGAGGCTCCCAATGTCTTGGTTTATGAGTTCCATGATAATACACTCCAAAGCTTTACAGACCAGACTAGTCAGGCTTATGGGGCAATAGTTTCCAGGGTTTGTTGTGGCACCACCTTTGTGGAGTGGTACCACTGTAGCTGTACGCCATTCTTTGGGTACATATCCTGTAGTAAGACTAAGTTTGAACAGTGACTTAATGTGAGGGTTCAGTTCTTCTTGGAGCTCGTGTAAGACACAGCCTGGGACACCGTCCGGTCCCATAGATGCTGTGTTTTTTGCTTTGGAGAGGGCAGCTTTCACCTGTGCATCTGTGATGTCAGGGAGGTTACATTCAGTTGGGATAGGCATTTGCTCCTTTGGGGGGGGGAGTTTGCGCTGAATCTGTCTGCCAGGATGTTGGCTATGTCTGTAGGTTCGGTATATTTTGTACCGTTATGCAACAATTCAGAGCATATCTGGGAGTTTCTGCCCATGTTCCTGACATAACTAAAGAAGACCTTGTGATTATCTTTAGTGTCTAGGGCAATTTTTCTTTCGAAACTGGCCTTTGATGATTTTATGAGGGATCGAAGTTTCTTGTTAATACTGATCAGAGATGCCTTCCCTTTTTGGGATTTTGCTCTGTCATGTAGTAGCTTCCTCCTTCTGTTGTATAGCTTATTTATGGTCGGGGTCCACCAGACCGGTCTCCTGTTTTTGGAGGAGTGAGTCTTGGTTTTATTTGGGATAGCATGATCCATGCATTCCTGCAGGTGCTCATAGAATGCATTTGTAAAGGATTCTGCGGATTGGGCTGTATTATCCTCTGGCCCAGGGGCTTTGAAGGATTCCACCTCAGTCTTGAGAAGTGCAAAGTTGGCTTTTGAGAAATTCTTTACAGTGATTTCCTTGGCTGGGGGTGGGGACGGGATATGGATGTCCAGGGAAATTTGTTTATGGTCTGATCTTACCAATTCTTACATTCTAATAAATGTGTCTGGTAGTGTCCCCTTTTTTTCTAAGTTATTCAGATGCACATTTGTAGACTAGTTTGCCTTCCCGCACTGATAGGGTGCTCTGTCAAAAGAAGTATGTTCTTTCCACTGCTACTGCAACTGTTTAAGGTACGGAAAATCTTGCCCTATTATCATACTATCTGTTCAACTTGGAATGACCGCAACTGAAAGGACTACCTTTCCAAACTTAGCTGAAGAATAGGATACTATTTATTATTGTCATTAGTGCATATCACCTTTACTGATTTATTAGTAATAGTTTTCCTCTTATGTGCATGCAACATTTTTATGTATTCTTAAATAGCCTAAGTATAACATTCCTCACAGCTCACCACCATCATTGAAGACATTGCACTTAATTAACTTGTCAATGTTTCTAGAAAATGCCCATGATGTTGTGCATCTAGAATGCAAAAAACTATCATGTTTCTCAGAAGTTATAGTTTTCACAGGGCTTAACAATGTCCAAGAGGGTTCTCAGTGGTTCTCGAGTTATCTGGGCTGATAGAATCCTAGCCCATTCATCTCAATCTCATCCCACATGTTGGGCATACTGCTTGGAGGTGGTATGATTCAGTCCCACTAGTACAAAATCTGCCTGTGTAATCCCATCCCATTTTCAGTATTTAAAAAAAAAGTATAACTATTTGTCACTTTTTGTTGCTGTCATTTGACATAACTTTTACTAGACGTCTAAACTCCTTGGATTTATACATGGTTTCATGGCATAGCAGCTTTAGTTTAGTAGCACAACAAAACTTTCATATTCTTTAGGGTCAGTTTGACAAACCCGTTTTCTTAAATCTGTAGGTAATGACCTTTTGAATTTGTCATTTTCTATTATTTGTTCTTATTATGTTGACCCTCTGCATTTAACCATAAATTAATAATGTGCTGTAAGTTACATAATTTTAAACTTAATGGTTTGTTATAAGACAATATTCAGGTATGAAACATTTTGATTGCGTCTGCGATAACACCATTTCTGACAATTAACATTTTTAAAACGGTAGCGTACTGCTGGTAAACAATCCTTCCATGTTCATCAGGGTTCTCAGTCATTCTCCAGTTATCTGGCCTGATAGTATCCTATAGCCCATTCATCTCAAGCTCATCCCTCATGTTGGGCATACTGCTTGAAGTTGGTAAAATACGTCTTAAGTTCGTTTTCAGTGGATAGCTGTTCAGCTGTTTTAATGTTGGTACCGTCCTCGTGGTAGCCATGAACCATCCTGTGATGACCATCCCTTTTTCTTTAGCTGCTGTAGTCTGTAGTAGCTGGCCCACTGTGTTCATATTGGCACACAAATCCACACACAGTAACAGAAATACAAAAAAAAAGGAAAAAAGAAAATCCAAGACTCACTGTCTCTATTTCTGCTATTATATTTCCCTCATGTTGGCAAAGAGGTCTCAAGACTTTCTCACAGAAATGCCTGCTGTGTTGTACAATTGTGGAAGCCTAATGCAACTGAAACTACCAGTCTTCATAAAATAAATCATTTTATTGTATACTAGTGAAGATAAGACAGGTACTTTCATGCAAAATAAAGTCTTGTGATTTTTGCTAAAATACATGACCACTACTTTTAGTTGAGTCATGTGTTGCTGGGAAATAGTCTCTGAAAGTAGCTTTCATTGGGTTCCCTCTGGCAGGAGTAATTTCTGACTTCTACCAGATTTGAGTTGACTTTGTTTGGTTCTCTTTCTCCTGGAGTCATATCTCTGGATGATAAGTTCCCTTTAGCAAGGGCAAGTACTGTCAGGCTCAGACTGTCTTAGCCAAGGTTTCATGTTAAATCTAAATATTCCTTCAACAAAATTCAGCAAACCTGTTATGTATTTGTTAACCTGGCATAGCCAAGCAATGGTCCCTCTCACTCTCTCTCTCTGTCTGTCTGTCTCTCTCTTTTTCATTTGGGTGCATGTGTGTGAAGGTCTAGGTATATAGAGACAATAAGGAGCCCCACAAATAGGATCATAGGAGGTTACTAGAATATTGAGCTAGAGGTCATTTCAAGCCTAGCCATTTCATCTCAATGTAATACCATAGATACTCTAGTCAATACCCATGATTATATTTAGTAATGACTGTCTGTGTCCAGGAGGGTTGTGGGGATTATCCTCAGTATGAAATAGCCATGCCCCATCCACTTGTCCAGGTTCCATCTGAACAGTGTCATAGAGGTGATCTACTTCACATGAATTGGCAGCCTATTCTAAAGACATGGCAGTTGGTGGCAGACAAATCTGTCTTTCCAGCACATCCTATTCAAGTCCCATGGGATATTTAGGACCTTGGAATGGGTAGATCTAGTCCCGTTTGATTTACGGATGTGCAACAAATTCATTAGGTTTGGGTCGGAGTTTGCTCTGTAAGCCAGTCATAAGTCTTCCCTAAGAAGTCTATACAATACAGACTATAGTGACAGGGACTTTAGTCAGTCTGTGTAAGGCACATGCTAGAGTAACTTGATCATCTTTGTTAGAAACCTCTGAGGTCTCTCCTATTGCTGCAGGTGCTTTGCACGGTACATGCCAAAAGGGGCATCATACTTAATTATGGGCCTGATTAGTGATGTGTATAGAGGTGTTATAACCTCCTTTGCTCTAGAGGCTATGCCTTTGCTAATCAAGTGTGCTATGTAGAAAGCCTTCCTTACTACAGTAGACACATGGTGGTCAAAGTTAAGGTTGCAGTGTACTTGTGATACCAGATCCCTTACCACTTCGTAGGTACATAGGGTATTGTTGTTAATTTGATAGTGTGAAGGGACATTGTTTTTACCAAAGGGAATGATGATGCATTTCTTTGCATTTAGTTTGAGACCGTGACTAAGACACCAGTTGTTGGTCTGTGTAAGAACCTCCTGAAGTACACTAATCTCATTTGGGGATTCGATAATTGTACTCAGTTTGCAGTTGTCCACAAACTTGTCAGCCGCAACTCCTTAGTTTTTGCCTGAACTTCTGAGGAGTATATACCTAACATTAATGGCCCCAGCACTGATCCTTCTAGCACCCACTGGTGACGCATCTGCTGTTTGATGTGGAGTCAATCACTTTGATAGTGTGTGAACAGTTTGTGAGCCAGTTGGCAGCCCATCTTACAGCAAAGGGGTTTACATTCAATTTGCTAAGTTTATAAGTAATGCCTGAGTGTGGGATTGTGTCAAAGGTGTTTGCTTAGTCTAGGTATGCTGTGTGCACAGTTTTGTCCTCATCAATGGCCCTGGTCACATTTTTGAAGAAATCCACCATGTAATGCAAGGCAAAGTAGATAGATATGTTAAACTAAAATGATCATATTCAAGATAACACAAAAAAAGTGAATCCATAAACTGTGTGAATGTATCATTTGATGAGACAACCAGAAAGCAAATTTGTGTGGTGGAGAATGCTTTGATCAAATCTAAATAAGTAATTTAAAACTGATGTAATTCACATAAATCATGTAGAGAACATATCTAAGGTTATTGAGAACTAAGCATATTTAATTGCTGGTCAAGACATTTTGCCATACCATGAGTAAATCATCAAGGTCTGGGAAATAGAAACAGTATAAAAGTGTAATGATGACAAACAGCACTTAATACTGCTGTATGTACTGGCACCAAGTATCACAGTGAAGAACAGCTATAGCTGCCTAGATGTTATCAATAACAGTTGTAATATATGAGTCGTGTACAAATATCTAAGCAGCTACTATGAGGTATATGTACAAAATGAATACATATGGAATTTAACATTTTCATCTCAGTTTTCCTCATTGAATATCATAACTCTTTTTTTATTAATTTATATTAAAACAAAGAAAAATATACAGTATTTACAGTCATAAACAATTAAAAAGATCATGCTTAAAACTATATGAACTGACTTTCATTATAATTATTAGCTGACAGTCATTCAATTAATTATACTTATTTAGTAATAATTTTAATTTAGATCAGTACTTGTAATTAGATCTTTTTACCATTTGATTTCATGGTAATAGTATGAATTTCCTTTGACAAACAGTGGTAGCTAATCTGACAAACTCACTAAAGCTTGGTGGTGATTCTTTTTTTCCAGTTCATAGTAATTACCTTCCTATGTCTTGTTAATTACCTTTCTATACTATGCTAACTCTTGGTAACTTTGTTTCACTGCAAAATTATCTCTAAAAAGGTAAGAAAGTATAACATGTAGCCAGTGTTCTATAGCAAAAAATAGCAGTAGTGTTTTAATCGAATATTTTAGGAGTTTTATTTATTATTATTTTTTCTCTCGAAGACAAAAAATGTACTTATCTTCATAAACTTGCTGGTCTTTCAAGGCAAGCTGGAAATATAAAAATAATAGAAAAGTTTCACATGTGTTCATGGGCAATGCACAGTTCAAACACCCACCTTAAAAAATCATTATTTCTTCTTCAGAAAAAGTACTAAAAAAGTGTAATCTGTTGAGAAATTATAGGTCACTGAGTCAAAAATGTCAAAATTCGCATTTAATTAGAGTCAAATGACAGATATAATGATCCTCTTATGCATGAATGCATATTCCATAGGAGTAACCTTTGTAACATATAACCATGAGTTCTGCTATTCAGATAATGAGGTACTTGCAGGCTTTTACTCAAGTTTATTTAATTCTGCTTTTCCAAAAATAAATGAAACCTTTGTAGGTTAAGTAATGGTAAAATCATACCTTCAAAATGGTAGAGACTGAAGCAATATTATTTTTTTATTTTCCATTCTCTAGTTTCAGAAGTGAACTATTACATTTTTCTGAATGCATATACAGTATCATAACTAGTGTTTGTTTTATATTAAATTTTAAGACACATCAGCAAACGTTTTAATTCACACTTGGTATTTGTACATAATGTTGACTTTAGAAAGTATTTGTAACTGAAGAATTGGAATATGTGACTGTAGTAAGAAAATAAAGCTAACTGCGGTGGTGGTGCTGCGGTAGCATTGTCGCCTCACAGTAAGACGTTGTCCTGTTCGATTCTCAGCTAAAGCGCCTTCTGTGTGGAGACATGCATGAATGGGCGTACCTTCGTTGAAGGTTGTGCATCAGGGCTGGCAACTCTGTAAGTAAAAATCTACTGCCAATCATTAGCAGACCGGAGTTCCACTGTGGCGACCTCTCACCGGGAAAAGCCGAAAGATACAACAAGTAAGAAAATAAAGCTACAGAAGCTGGCTTGAGTGCACCATGGGATTTTTTTCTTTGTCTACATCTTTACAAAGATGTGGCAAGGCTGCAATTTTTCCTAGGTATTTGTGAATTTTTGCCTGCCAGCTATCATCTATCTGTTACCAGACTGCACCAATTCATCATTTTACCTTGCATTTGAATTAAACTTGGGAATCCATCATCTATGCAGCCAATAAGGGGTTTGTATGCATTAACCATTATGGCCCCCATAGTGGCCACGATGCATAAATATTTCAGAAAATTGGCCATTAGACATCCTTGGTTCCACACATGCCCTTAACCTCAGCAATAGCACAGATGCACTGCTTGGTAAGCATATGTCCTACCATTTTCTTTTTCCTGATTCTTTGGTGCCTGACCTCCCTTCGGTGTCTGCAGTTCAACAGGCTGGGCTGTTTCCCTTTCCTCAGAACAAACAAGTTCAGTCTGGACACTTACCCCAACTCCAAATGACTGCTCTATTGTCCAGGTCACAATTTGATCCCAAGTCTTCTGGGTCACAGTAAGGGCTTTATCCATCTGCACCACAGAGACTGTATAAGTAATGAATTTTTTATTCCATAGCTGATGGTAGCGCTCTCTCAGACACACACACACACACACACACACATATATATATATATATATATATATATATATATATATATATATATATATATATATATATATATATATATATATATATATATATATATATCAACTTTCAACTTTCAACTTTCTTTGTCCTTTCATGGTATTTCTAATGTGGATGTAAATTCCTATTCCTACTTTTATCTAAGTGGTCATTCACCCTTCTGTATATCTCTTTGGCCCATCACCTTTTTCTAAAGTGTATATTTGTAGAAGTGCACAACTATGTGTTGTTGCTGTCCCATTTCTACTCCATAATATGTAACTTTGAGCATGCAGGCCTATTGTATGGTTCAGTAAAGCAACAGAATTTTTATAGTTTCTCAGAAATTGGATAAACAAAGAACCCAATGTGTTCAATTAAATTATTTCACAGAACAGTGAGCACTACTGTTCGAGATGTTTTTCTCATTCTGATCACTTCATATTGTATTTTTCTGAGGATAAATCTGGCATCTCAACCCTTATGGGTGTCTATCCTGAGGCTGTAGATTATGACCAGATTTGCCTCCAGCAGGTGCTCTTTCCTGAACAGCTTGATAGTTATTAGCTTGATAGTTATTTCAACACAGTAGCATTTATTTTTCATTTTTTTTTTCTTATCAGGTAACCGTGGTAGTCTGTGGTATGGAATGTTACCAGAAGAGATGTACATCAAAGTACTTGAGCATTTTTAAAAGTAAAACAGATGGTCTTTGTTGGTCAGAAGGCCTAATCTAAAATGTTTGTACAATGCCTTAATGAGGTCAGATTGAGCTAAGCTACTACTTACGAATTTGATACATACATGGTATAAAAGATGCACTTGCAGCAATAGATTTAAAAATCTGTAAATTAAATTAGAAAATGTTCTCTTTATGTTAGTTTATGTCACATTCACTTAATTTCAGACTTTACAGTTCAGTCAGTACAACGAATCACTGGAATTCTGGAGTTTCAAAATTATCTAACAAGACACAGTTCTGTTCGGTCATGTGCTTCTCTTTTTTAACTTGATTTTAGAATAAAAATGGGTCTTGTAGTTTCAAGACTTTAGGCATAGTATTAGCTATAGTATGGACTGTGGTGGTGGTGCAGCGGTAGCGTTGTCGCCTCACAGTTAGACGTTGCCTGTTCGATTCTCAGTTAGAGCGTCTTCTGTGTGGCGACATGCATGAATGGGAGTTCCTTCGTTGAAGGTTGTGTGTTAGGCCTGGCAAGCCAGCATGTAAAAATCTACTGCCAATCATTAGCGGACCGGAGTTCCGCTGTGGCGACCCCTAACCGGGAAAAGCCGAAAGACACAAACAAACAATTAGCTATAGTATGGATGATGCATCAGCTGATGGACTGACAGGCAAGAGATTCAATGAAAGACCCACATGTCAGTCATCTAGAGGTGAGTGTTTGTGTCACACTTTGGAATGAATGACCCTGGAAACATTAGGATTACAGTAGTGCATTGAGTACCATACAGCATTAATGGTACAGGCAATAGAGCTACAAGTAGGTAATGAGGGACTTAGTATAGTAACATCATGTGCCCTATGGAGCAGTAGTCTATAAGGAATTTGGCAAAGGCCACCTTTGCTCTGGGGTGCACAGCAATGTAGGCTGTGGACTCTAGTGTGTAATAATACATGGGCATTTGTAGGGAAGGGCACAATTGTTCAGCATGGTAGCGGCAATGTAGACCATGCATCCCTTATACAATAGTAAACCAGGCAGCCATAAGGAAGGACAGATTTGTTAATGATGCACATAGTAGAACAACACACCTTTTATAACAGTACTTTAGTCTCACAGGTTAAAATATATGCCATGAATACATGGCACACAATATTGTAGCGCTTTGTGACCTGTGCAGGATGAAGAGATATGTGGATGCAGTAGGGTGTACAGCACAGCATACCAGTGTGCTCAGTGCTGCACTGGCACACAGCATATTCAGGGTTTACATACGATGCACCCTATGGTTGGCATATGGTGGCAGTGGGTGTAGTAGGCTGTACAGCACAGTAGACTATGTGCCAAATGCAGCTTTTGCACATAGCATGCCCAGGACATACACTGCACACCATCTGGTTGGCATATGCTGGCATTGAGTGTAGTATGCTGTACAACAGAGTAGGACTATGTGTCCAATGCAGCATTCACACATAGCACCCCCAGGACTTATATTGCACACCCTGATGTTGGCAATGGGTGTAGTAGGCTGTACAACACAGTAGGACTATATGTCCAATACAGCATTCACACATAGTACCCCCAGGACTCACACTGCACACCCTCAGGTTGGCATTGGGGTGTAGTAGGCTGTACAGAACAGCATCTCTGTGTGCTTAGTGCACCACTAGCACATGGCACGCTCAGGATTCATATGCTACACACCTTATGCATGGCATATGTTGGCGGAGTCACATTATGCAGTATATGAGGAGACAGCTGTGTGCAGTTTGGCCCATTGCTCCATGCCTTTCAACTTCTTCATGCAAAAAATCTGGATGAAGCTTAAAATATTGGGGGGGGGTCAAAGGCAAAAAATAGGGACATCTTTTAAATACTTCACTTATAAGCTTAGAAAGTTGCTACAGTAAGAGATTTTGTGTTAGCATACATTTTCTGAAAGATATCATGTCTGAAACTCAAACATCTGTCATTATTTAGAGTCTTCATTTCTGAATGATTTTCCAGAAAACCACACATTTTATGAGGACCAAACCAAAACTACAAAGCAAAAATCTAGGCATTCTGCAAAAAATATGGATAGCTGAAAGCCACACATTGATCTTAGGGTAGTATAAGAGATCAAGTAAAAAAAAGTAATGTCTTTTGGCTTTCCCGGTTAGGGGTCACCGCAGTGGAACTCTGGTCCGTTAATGATTGGCAGTGGATGTTTACAGTGCCAAGTTGCCAGCCCAATGCCCAACCTTCAAGGAAGGCAGACCCATTCACGCTTGCACCTACCTGCATATCTTTGACGTCACTCGACCGTGGGTAGGACATGTAGACTCCACACAGAAGGTGCTCCAGCCGAGAATCGAATGGGAAAACCTCTTTCTGTGAGGCGACAACACTAACCACTGCACCACAGCATCCCTAGTACAATTTTTAAAGTTTCTGATCTGCCTGCTGCTTATTACCCGTTTAGCATAATATCTGTCATTTACATTTCATTTGGGCTTTATGTTATCTCGTAAGTGTAGCATTCTGTCTTATATGTATCACATTCTGTCATCTTACAACCCCTTCACTTTTGATGTCCATGTCACAAACACATAACTAACTTGTTATGATTGGACACCTGATCATATTCATCTAGATTGAATACTGCTTCTGTTATTGCCAGATTCTGCTTATACCCACAAATAAACTACAACATTTAGAGAGTATGCATAGTTTTGACTACAATTGTGTTTTGTCTATTAGAAAGCCCCGTCTATAGCTTTGTTTACTTTTTAAGGGCATTTTTCATCATGATTGTTACATCACTGAGCTCAACATGTGCAAAGTTTTGAAAGAATTAACTTTGTTTGCAAATGAGCACTGTATTCCATGGTCAACATTCTATGATGAGCATTCTGTACTTTTTGAGTTGTGAAAGTAGAAAAAATAAATTAAAATCTTCTTTTCTTCTTCTTCTTTTGTCTTTTCCAGTTAGGGGTCGCCACAGCAGATCACCCGTCCGCTCATGAGTGGCAATGGAGTTTTACAGTGTCGAGTTGCCAGCCTGGCACCCAACCTTCCACAGAAGGCACAAACATGCACACACTCACACCTAGGGCCAATTTAGAGTGTCCAATCCACCTACAGCATGTCTTTGGGATGTGGGAGGAAACCAGAGCACCTGGAGGAAACCCACGCAACCACAGGGAGGACATGCAGACTCCACACAGAAGGCACCCCAGCCCGGCGCCCAGCCTTCCACAGAAGGCACAAACATGCACACACTCACACCTAGGGCCAATTTACAGTGTCCAATCCACCTACAGCATGTCTTTGGGATGTGGGAGGAAACCGAAGCACCTGGAGGAAACCCACGCAACCACAGGGAGGACATGCAGACTCCACACAGAAGGCACTCCAGCCGAGGATCGAACTGGAGAACCTCTTGCTGTGAGGTGGCAACGCTTACTGCTGCACCACCTCGGCCGCTCAGAAAAAAATAAATTAAAATAAATGCAGTAATTATTCCCAGTAATCCAAGAGAAAATGTGTGAAGAAACAGTTGCTCTATGAGAGATTAACAAATTCTCTTTAAAATAATTTCAGATGTTTGTAAAATCATGTTTGGTATTCTTCAAGATACATTATGTTTCTGCAAAAGAAAGTGGCACCATGCAACAACAGAGGGAGGTACAGAATATTCGGATGAAAACATTCCGCATTTATGCATAGTCAGCTGCACTTCAGGGTTTGCAATCGAGCCACAGAGCAGGTACATGTGTGGATCTAGCCATGCAGGAAAATATATATTCAGGGGAGCAAGAGACAGCCCATAGAGCACTGCATGTTACATGTTGTGATCTCTCAAAACAGAATATTTGAAGACAGGCTGATATTACTGAATATATAGTAATTCTTTACTCAGCAGTTCTTAGATATTCATGCCTCCTGACTTAGGTAGCCTACATACAGCACAAATTCATATAAACTTGCACATTTCCATAGTCTAAGAGAAATCACACAGATTTGGGAAGCTGTATTGCATATCTGGATGACAATATTAGGAAGAATATAATGTTATGTGGCTCTAAATGCAGTTTGAGGAGGCACACAGCACTCTGAAAGTGTTTAGTGAGCTATGTTTTGTCTGTCTTGCAAAAGAAGTTTACCTAGAGTTAGAAATCACATTGCAAAATGTGAATAGCACGAGTATACATGTGCCTGGACATGTATCCTGTTATTATAAGCTACTGAAAATGGGGTATCCCACAATATCAGGACAGCCTGTCTCTGTACATGTCTGTCACTGTTGGACTACTCACATGTTGTGCGTTATGTACATACTGGCCTTTGGTGGTAAGTTCAGCAGTCATATGCCTATACATATTCCCTCAACATATATTCTCATATCTGTCCATACAACTTTCATGTGCCTTATACCATTCCTGCTTAGTATACAGTCTATAGCACTGTGTCATGTGTCCACAATTTTCTATATCTCTGGAGGAAGAAGTGACAGCCAAGGCTGAACAGTTTCAGACCTACCAAAAATGTCATACTACAAGAATTTAGGAGGCATTTATGACACCTGTTGAACAGAGGGTGTGCTGACTAACCTTTTGTGACCAAATATGACAGATAGCACTCCGTGACATAAATCCCATGTGGGTATACATCTGTGTTTTACAACAGTGTCATAAGCAGGTCACTGACATGCTATGCTATAACAAGCCAAAGGCATTTTATTTAGCAGTTGAAAGGTCAGCCATGGAGGGGCACCTGGTAACAACAGGCTGTCAGAGCCATGACAGTTTTTCATGACACTGACTCTAGGAGTACCCATGTAGGTGTGGGTGCTGACATCAGGATAGAACTGTCCTTACCAAATACGGGTTGATGATTTACCATATCAGTGTCTCTTACACCACATTTCTGTAGAGTTGCACTACACATAGACATAATAGGCTGACAACAGCAACTGTCGTCTATGTATTTTTTCAGTATCTAAGGCATCAAGCCATGTCAGAATGGCATGGGAGGTAAGTTATATTTGTATGGTAGATCTTTCGTGGAACATCCTTATTGTGCATGCCACAGGGGCATAGTTTTGAAATAAGTATCCATGTTCACTGTAGTGTGAATATTATTGTGCACTCACAGGGAAGAGCAGTGCTATGGAGATACATATAGGGATTAGGGTACATTAATAGGCAGATGTTGTCAAGATATAGATACCATGCCACTGTTTCATGGCACAGTGACTGTCTCCATTTTGGGTGTGGCTTTGCCCTCAGTAAAGGGCTGAGGTGAGCCCTCACCCTCAAAAGAAATTGAAGCTATATAGTGCAAGTCCTCAACATCCCCTCTCAGGAAAAGATTCCCCTATGCTCTAACCACCACTGTACCTGACCACCATGTTACAGTTTATTATATACATATGCAAACAAGGTAGGTTCGTCCAAACAAAGAAAAACTATTGTGGTTTAACTTTGACTTAGTCTTGCTCTGCTGGAAAATGGTTTGTTTGGGTATCTGTCATCTTTTTGAATTCATCTGGCAGGAATAATTTCCACCTTCTTCTCCAAGGCCTTTGTTCATCACAGTTGATTCAATCCCTTTTCACAAAAGGCAAAAGCACTCATGCCCAATCCTAACCTTAACTCACATACACACTCTCACTTCTCCAACCCTACTTACCTGTCTTGCAGTTACACACTGTTGACATTTCCACTATGTGTATATGTATATATATATAAATATATATATATATATATATATATATATATATATATATATATATATATACAGGGTCTACCACATTTTGTCACATGCCATTTCCTTCTTTGACAAACACAGGGGTGTTGTTTAATGTCAATGTATGGAGAGCCAAGCAGTGGAAATGTCAGTGGTGTGTAATGCCAAGATGGATAAGTGTGGTTGGAGGGGTGAGAGTGTTTGTGCATGTATATGTGAGTTAGGGTTAGGATAAGGGGTGAAGAATAGGTGTTGTATGTTTGTGTGCACGTTTGTGTATTTTAGGCTTAGGGTCAGGTTTATGTTAGGGAATAGATATGTTTGTGTGTGTTTGTGAATGTGTCCTAGTGTACCTTGTATACAGGCAGTGTTATGGGAAGTTTTATTATGAAGGTAAGGTGTAGGGTTAAGGTTGAGAGAAGGAGCAGCATTAGGGTTAGGGTAAGCACTCATTACTAAGGTGGTGCAAGGGATGGAGCCCCCCTGCTGTCTTTAGTAATGGGTGCTAACCTTAAGCCATCCCCTTCCCTTGACCCTAACCCTACACTGTACCTTCATAAAAACCTTCTTGTAATATTGCCACTATTCAGACAAATTTGAGGCTAATGTTATGGGGGTTTTAGTGTGAATATTGGGACAGAAAATAGGTTTCCTTTATTGATATTATTTCATTTGATAGTTTTTGTTTTTGATATTGCATATGTTTGAACTGTTTTGTTGGTGTTTTCAATGCAACATTAAATTATTTCAATCATACATAATATAATTATATATATATATATATATATATATATATATATATATATATATATAGATAGATATATATATCTCGTTATATTGTGCATGATTGAAATAATTTAATGTCGCATTGAAAACACCAACAAAAACAGTTCAAACATATGTATGTATATATATATATATATGTGTGTGTGTGTGTGTGTGTGTGCGTGTGTGTGGGTGCCGTATGTTGTTGTCTTTCGGCTTTTCCCAGTTAGGGGTCGCCACAGTGGAACTCCGATCCACTAATGATTGGCAGTAGATTTTCATGAACGCTGTGGTGCCAGCTCGACGTTCAACCTTCAACAAAGGCACGCCCATTTACGCATGTCTTTCAAACACCCACTCAACCATGGGGAGGACATGCAGACTCCACACAGAAGGCACTCTCGGAATCCAGTCGAGAATCGAATGGGAGAACCTCTTGCTGTGATGCAACAATGCTACAGCTGCACCACCATGTGGGTGCCGTATATTTTTGGTAAATTTCATCAGTGGTTACAGTGGTTGAATTACATTAAGTTGAACTGCAACAGTGTGACTGACTGTAATAAAATTTCAGCAGTTAAACCTCTGTTTCCGTGGTTGTGTAACAGTGTAGTTACTATATTTATTTTCTGCAGGTATGGGGGTATGGGCGCAGATCCCCCAAGCTTGGGTATGAGTAAAGCCCCATTTGTAAAGGGAATTACTTATATGATCGCAAATGTAATGTGTTCATTTACTTTGTGATCACCTTAGTTCAGGATTTTTTTTAGCTGTTTCACATCATTGATGAACTGTTTAGAAGAAATTTTTACACATACCACTATTTACATTTATAGAATTTGTTTTCACCACTATTTACTCAGGGTCATTTATATTTTTCTTTTTGATGGGAACCACCACATAATACTATAAGTGATTTCCCTAGCTGGAAACTATAGGTTTCACTGGACAGGATGTGTGTGTCTGGAATAGTCCATCCTCATTACGATGGGTTGAGCCTAGCCTGTGTTTGATTTTGAATTTAAATATTGTAATAATGTGGCCAAACCTACAAAGTGTTGTGTCTCCTTCTTGTTATTGGTGTACCCATACTAAGGGGCCATTTTGTATAGAAGTATCAATATATTATTTCTTCACTTCTTTAACTTTCCGTCTTAAATGTAGTCTGAAAAGTGTGTTGTGAAGTTGATAATGAGAGGACCATATATAACATTTATATAACAGAATATGGCATATTCCCAGTCAGGTGCAATAGGGCAGTTCTGATGTCTTCAAAAGAAGGGTGATATGAATTATGCCACTTGTGGAATTTTTAAATTTCCTGTGAATACATAATTTATGCATAGTGGTCAAAAAGTAAAACGACAGAGGAACTGAAGCGCCATGCATTCTTGACTTGTACTAGGAAGCACCAGAGATATTCGACATGGAAATTAGCAAAGCATAAGAAGCAGACTGAGGCAGGGCGTGCAGGAAGCATTGGCTAAGTTAAGCTAATCACAGGTCGTGTAGTTGCACTTCCATTTGTGGTGCATAATCGAACCAGGAATGCCTGTCAAGCATGATGAATTGGTGACTGTCATAGACATCAGCCTCTTAGTCCAAGAATTGCAAGTAAAGCCAAAAACGATGAGGGGCAAAGGCTCAAAGCTGTTATTCAAGTATGAAATTAATAGAGTAATAGGATATTCATTTCTAAAAATTAAGAAGTCTGAAACTCTAATGTCTGACATTTTGAATGCAATAATAAATGTTTTGCAAGAAAAATCACATGATTTGCAAAATTAAAAATACTCTTAAAATTTATAGCCAGCGATGATGCTAGCTAGAATGATGAGAAGGTGCATCATGATGATGAAATTATTTGAAGAGCTTTGACTGTGTGATTGATGTAGTAGCTATTGTATTGCAGTGGGATGGTAACATTGAAAATCCTGATGATTTTAAATAGCACGTGGTAGTCAAAGGAAGCAATGGATTCACTGAATGTGTAAAGGAGGTAAGAGTTTATCAGTAGCTTTGTTGTGATACTGTTTTCTTTTTAAATACAGAGATACAAAAACAACCACCAAGTATATATTTTCTTTTTGTTAACTGAGCTAATACCATTCACATGAAGGATGTTTTACAGAGTACAAATGTGAAGAAAAGTTCCACAACACAAGTGCTAATTTAACCATATAACCTAAGCTATATATTTTGGGATGTAACAGGGGGCAAACCACTCAGACAACCTATGCATCTGTGAAGAGAATATGTCATCTGCACAATATCTTAGAATAAGGACTGAACCTCTTGCAAAGGAGCTGTGAGGCAGTAGCACTTATTATTTCATCTATATGATATTTTTATGTCATTTTGCTGCCTTGTGTTTCATTCAGTGTGCAATAAATTAGTGACGGAGTTAAAGGACGTTATCCATCTGAAGTTTAAATATAAGTGTTAAATATTTTGAGGGGATTTCAGATAAATACTTGACTTCTCAGCTAACATCCAATGTACTGATCACTGAATAGCATTCTATGCAACTTCTATAACATTTGATGTCATAGACAACTGTTGGGTAAGCTTAAACAAACTGCAGTCATTGTAGGATGAGTCTGTACTTATAATGAATGGCTGCAAAATAAAAATAATGACCCCCTCTTCTGTACACCAAACATAATAAAAATGTGTGTAGCTAAAATCCGTTAAAATGATAATTCACTTTTTGTATTATATTCTCTGTTAAAATGATGGATGTTTTCTATGATCAGCATCTGAAAGCTGACTTGCACATTAAACCAGTCACTCTAAAAACAAGAAAAAAAGTTAGACTACTTTATAAAGCAGGCATGTTTATAACTGAACATACTAACAGAAGAATGCCTAAGGCAAACTTAATCCCTGAGTTTATATACCACTTGCATTTTCTCAAATCTTCTTTACACTCAGTTGTCATTTGAGTAAACTATCATATGACAGAAGGTTGACTTTGACATACTTTAAAATTAATCACTGCATCTTTTCTCTAAATCTATGCACTGGTTGGAACATGAAGAACATACTGACATGTTGTTTCTGAGATGATCTAGTTTATTTCTGATCCTGTTATCAAACTGATGGAAGGGCATTGCTCCTTTCATACATTATGTTTAGCAGATGTGTTCCTTGCCAAAACCTCATTTATTAAATTATGTTGCTTCAGTGTTCACAGTCATGTAAGAACTGAAGATGAAGAACCTTCCAACTGCTTGAGAAAATCTCTGAAAGAAGGCCTTATTGAGCATTTGCTTATAAAGTGGTCTTATTCATGTTTGGGTATTGTCTAAAATGTTTCTGCACTCCATTTTCTTTATCAACTAAGTATTCCATAACTAAACCTCTTCTTCCATTTCTTTTCCTCTGATGTTCTTGCCCTAATCTGATTTGCCAGGTGAGGTTTTAGACTTTCAGAAAGGAACACTGTGTCCTTCTTTTTATCAGTCTTTAACTACTTCACTTGAGATAATTTCACTGTCGTTTCTATTTTTGCAAATGTATTACAAAATGTGTATGCGGTAATTTACATATGCACAGATACATATATACAGACCACAGGTGAATCGACTATGAACAGTTTTTGATATGACTGGTGCTTTTACTTGTATGAAATAGGAGGGCATTTCCTTCCTAGGTCACTGTTGAAAATGGGCAATGTTAGCTATAGTAAAGCAAAAGAAATGTACGATGTCTCTGCTGTTACTTTACTCATATGTATGTACCTGTGATGTTAGTTGTAGTTTTTCTTGACGGCACTACCTAAATGTATAATGAGTAATACATGCCAGGAAGCCAGTGTGTACTGATGTACATAGACCTAGGCAATAGAGATTAAAGTACACATTGTAGTCATATATACAACAAAGTGAATATGAGCAGAGCAGTAAAATTATCCTTGCATATTACCTTTGCAAAGAATAATACATTTAGCTAAGTATTTACCTTAATCTCTGAGATGGGAAGAGTACATTGTTGATTTAGGACAGTATTACCACCATCCTTGGCGAACTGGATAATTAGGATTTATTAATGCAGGGCAATGTACGCAGTATTTTTCTTTATGCCAGCAAAATCACCAGAATGGAAAGTTTGCTATTTTATAGTTGTACATAAAAGAGTGATTGCACAAGTTTTTTTTCTGTATGGCCTAGTTAACAGAAAGGAAAAAAGAAACGATTGCAGACTGAAAATTGGGTCATAAAATGTGTGATAAAAACTTCATTTTTTTCTAATTTATATAACATAACTTTGTCCACTTGCATTCTGTACTTCAGAAAGACAGTATATCAAGCAATTTCACATGTAATGAGATTTTTTTGAGAGGTACATAGTATACATGCTGTCATAAGGAACTTAAATATACAAAAAGTTTTTGTTTAAAGAAAGTTTTGATAAGAAGAGGTAAATAAAAATAGAACATTTCTCATCTGTATGCGTTATTGGACTTAGACTGTTATATATATTTTCTCTTCCTAAAGGAAAAAAAAAAAAACAAATGGAAGAGCTCTTTATGTTTATCTTTTTATTCTATTTTCTACCTGAACATTTGACTATGATGATAGTTGCAGTCGTCATTAAATACTGACTGTTTTGTCACTCAGTTCTGAGCAAAAAGTAGACTAGTGATTGTTAGACAGCTGTCTTCCTCAACATCCTTCCTGCTTCTTATACCACTATTGTAAAGTGTATCATTCCATGTTTTCCAGCATTTGTAACCCAGGTTCTTAGCCTTATTATCCAAGTAGTCATTATTATGAACACTGAGCATTTTTATCTATATTAGTGCACCAACATCTGTGTTTTATTGCTCAATAATAAAGCTAACATGAAATTTAGTGGCAAAAAAAAAAAAGAAAGAACATCAAAGGATGCAAGATGTGAAGCCCTGATTACTGTTGCAACTCTCTTTTGAAGTATTTGCATGAAGGCCTTTGATCAATAAAAAGAGCATCTCAGACCTCCAATTTAAGCAAAGCTTTGGTGCAGCATCAGTGCATTGCCATTACAAAAGTAAGTGCCAGAGGTCCTTGTGTCAATTTATGGAGCATTTTTCTTGGTTAGTATATGAGATAATAATGAAGGTATGAGAACACACTCCTGAAAAAGCAGTGCTATAATCTGAATGTGTTTAAGTTACATAGAAAATCACATACAATTCGATGTAGTTCTGTTCATTCGAAGCCTTTCTGGGCTCCATACATTTTGCCTGTTGTTGACAGTGACATTTATGACCTGTGTCCAACTGAAAGTAGATTATAGGGGACCTGTCATGTCAGTGTTATTCAAAGAATTGTAGGAATCCTGGGTTTTTCATGGATGAAACCTTGAACATCAGCTACATCCTTTGCAAACAAAAGTTTTACGTTTGTGTATCTAAAATATTAGTAATGCTGAAAGTCTGTACCATGCATTATGCTGCCCATGGAGGGGAAAGTCTACATCTCTCATTCCAGTGAACTTAAACTGGGTAAAAGGTACAACTCAGTCCTTCATTATTCTATTAAATGGAGCCAAATAAGTACCCACCATGTTGCTGTACTATAAGCATTATTTTGTCAAAATAAATGTGCTTGATATCCTTAAAATATTGGGGGAATTCAGTAAAGTCTACACCATTATTTGTGCAATGCATACGCAAGTGTGAACAATTTTAGATTCAGTAAACATCGCTTAGTGGCGTACAAGCACATGCAAATAGGGAAGCTTCCATGCAATGCAAATTTCTGCTTAAACAGGTGAATCTTATACAATTGAGGCAGGTGGAGTGATCCAACAAGGTGAAAGGCATCTATGTAGACTCTGTGTACATGGTCATAGTGTATTCAGAATTTTTCCACATACAGAAATCTACAAAGACAGAAGGGGATGTAAAAGTCCACAGATATGGACATAACTCCCCTAAAAATAGTAGATCACATACACGTGCAAAACATACATTGGGGATATTTGTAAAAGGAGGGGGATATTTAAAATTAATAATATTTTTTTTTAATAATTTAATATGTGCCTCACTGAGTAAACATGCTTAAATAATATCTATAATGTAGTTTACGCAATGGTGCATCTGTGCTGTTAGCCATCTTACATGGATAAGAAATATGTGGTTTCCAGGCTATCAACAAGAATATGTATGCAAATGAAGTTCCTTTGTTGAATCACTGAAAGGAGTAACCATGTCCGCATATCCCATTTGTGTAGGCTTCTACACGGTTTTCATATTCCCACTCTGTTACTTTTAGGATATTTTAGTGCTTAGGGCGCATGTTTGTGAGATGCACTGCATTGCTTAGTGAGTTTGTGCAAACAGACCACCCTTGTGACAGGGATGACGTAGGCATCTGTCAAGGAAAACTGGATATATTCAATTAGTAATTTAAACTGTTGTATAAGGTATGCTGCACAATGCTGTGCTCATTGCAGAGCCTTGCACTAAAGTGGTGCCTTTTACATCCTAGGCAGGTGAACTGCATCATAATTAGCCAATCCCACATGGTGGATGTACAGTAGAACTGTATAAAATATGCATACACCCACATTCTGATTTTCCTTCAATACTCTGAACCATTGGAGTAGAGAAGTGAAAATTTTAACTGAGATAATGCTAGGGGCTGCTGCAGCTTTTCTACATCAGTATGTGCTAGATGCTGAAGTCAGTGCTGTTGGTGCTGGTGACAATAGGTCTAGGCTGAGAAGGAGAAGAGTGTTCAGGGCCAGAGTAACCTTCCAGCAGCTACATGAGGAGATTGTACTGAGCTACAAGGTGGACAGGTACATATTACAAATGCTCAGTGAGCTCTGCCATCCTCAACTGAGAGCCAGAGTTAAAAGAGGGGAACACATCCCAGTGGAAGCTAAGATATGTGCAGTCCTTAGGATACTAGGTACAGGTACCTTTTAAAGATGAACTGGGGGCATGATGGGGGTGTTACAGACATCTGCATCCAGGATACTCCACCAATTTCTGGATGCTGTGCTCCCACATGCCAGTGAGCACATATTTTTCCTTTAGGTCCAGAGGTGAGGGCCAGCAATATGCAGCACTTCTACAATGTAGCACACTACCCTTAAGGACTGGGTGCCATAGACTGGACTCATGGACACATCAACACACCCACCTGGTGAGCAGGGTAGAATCTATATTTATTGCAAGGGATACCACTCCATCAATTGCCAAGTCATGTGCAATGCCCAGGGGATTATCTAGAATGTGTGTGCTGGCAACCCTGGCAGTTATCACAACTCCCATATCTGGCATACAACACAGCTGTACCAGATGTTTGCTGGGGGGACAGCCCATAGTGCCATTTACAGGAGGATGCTGGCTATGCCCTGGAACTGTGGATGATGACCCCCATCAGAAATGCACACACAACCATGGAAGAATGCTGTAATTAGGCACACACACAAACTAGGAACATCATAGAGCATGTGTTTAGACTTCTGAAGTCATGCTTCCAGTGCCTTGATATATCTGGTGGAGTCTTGCTGTATACTCCAGCCACATGTACACAGATATTCACAGTATGTGCTATGCTACAAAATCTGATCCTACGGAAACAGCTGCAGCAGGATCAGCAAAGGGAAGGGATGCACAGCCTCCCACCACTGCCTAGGTCACCACAGCCACTGTCACAGGAGGACTCAGAGGAGGAACCCCTTACTGATGTCCCTGTAGGCAGATGTAAGCATGCTCAGTACACCCTGGCTTTGGCTAAGAGACAACACATAGCACATTTACTGACAACCTAGGGACTAACACCATACTTCTACTCACATACAGATATGAAAATTGATGCCAGCTAAATCACACATCCTCTTCCTATCCATGGATTGGCTGTGTACTGCTCACATCAGACAGATTCATCCCTGAACTACAGATGTGCCAACTGCTGCACTTGCAAGGTAAGTCCATAACCTACACAGTAGTATATTTGATTGTTATGTTATGTCATTGTAGCTATAGACCAGGTACATTATGCAGACAACTATACTAGGCTATTTAGATAGAAGTTACATCAACATGTAACTATACAGGCACCCATTCCACTGACATGTCACCATTTGTAGTTGGTAGGCTTCCTGCATGGAATATTCATGCAGTCTTACTGCAACAGATTACTACTACTTCATTCAAGGGACATGTTAGAAAGTGAGTTTAAATGATAAACTAGTGTGTGTCCTAGCAGAACATGGGCTTTTGTTCCCGCACCCCTCAAAACAGCAGTGCCCCCTTGTAACTGCCATAACAATAAATCATCTTTGCTGTATGAGCATTTCACACAGTTAGTATGCCACACAGCATCAGGACAGAAATGTACAATTTGAACTTACATATCATGTGTTAGGTAACTGAGAATAGCAAAGTACATATTGATGCAGGTGATGGTGTGATGAATAATCCCCTATCAAGCAGCCTCTGTGGCTCAAAGGACTAAGGCAGGTAGTTTCCGTGATGGTGCTTAGGGTTCTAATCCTGAGACATCCAGATGCTTGGCATTTATTTATTTATTTATTTTACATTTGTTGACTGGGATAGTCCGACTGGATACATGTCCATTTTCAGCGGAGGTCCAGGGAGAAAAGCTGTAAGGTAAAAACAAAAATATAACATAACTCTTAATAAACAAAGTTTACAGGTTCTATTCAGCTATACATATGATATACTCACACAAGGATTTAATTTACACAAGGTTAAAGGCCTACAAAATGCCACACAGTTAAGTTATGAATGAATTAGAATACAAACATAGAACGAGGACTAATCTGGCTTGGAGCAAGGACATAGCCAGTGTGATTTAAAATATTGTTTAAGACTATTCTTGAATTGATTTAGGATGGGTTCTAGAGAAATATCAGCAGGCAGTGAGTTCCAGGTTTTACCAACACAGTTGGCAAACAGAGAGTCACCAGCTGCATTATTGATTTTCACAGTTTGTAGTAGCAACATCTTAGAGGAGCGAAGTGGTCTGAGGTTGCTGTTGGGATTGATAATATTTTTAAGTGCAGGTGTGCTTTCTGGCCGATTAAGTATTTTATGTGCCACTAAAAGTTGGCTATACTGAAGTAGGTGTGGCAATTCTAACCATCCTAGATAATTTAGATTTTTATAGTGGTGTGTGTTGTAGGGCATACCGCTGGTGAATCGGGGAATGTGATTATCACAGGTAGAAAGTTTATTAAGTTCAGTTTTGCTTAAGTTGGTGAAAAAAAGGGAAGCATAAAGAAGTGTTGAAAGAAGATGAAAACATACAATGGCGATTTTAGCAGGTGGAGTTAGGAAAGGTTTGATCTTATAGAGTGAGCCAACTTTTTTATTGATGGTTTTAATAGTTTGATTGACATGTATATCAAGTTTGAGATTATTGTTTACAGTAACAACTAGAAGGTTTGTATAGGTGTCTGGGGAGATTATGGTACCGTTGTTAGATTTTATAGTGAAGGATGATGCAGTGGACCTGCGAGTAGGAGAAAACAGTAGTAGTTTTGTTTTACTGAGATTTAAGATCAGGTGATGATCAGTTAGCCAGTTTTCAACTGTATTAAAAGTGTTCTGGGATAATATTTGTAGATCAGACTGGGAGGTAGCAGAGCAAATCAAGGTGGAGTCATCTGCATATTGAATGGATTTTGCATCTGGGATGACAGTGTAGAGGTCATTGATAAATATAGAAAACAAGAGAGATCCAAGTATAGAGCCCTGGGGAACTTCCAGGGTGTTGGGTAGGAGGTTGGAAAGTTTGTTTTGTCATAGGATGGCCTGTTGTCTACTCCTCAAATAGGATTGGAACCACTGCAGAGCTTGAGTGTCTAAGCACATAGTCTCTAGTGTGTGAATTAGTAGTTGGTGATCAACCATATTGAAAGCTTTTGAAAGATCCAAAAAGAGGGCAGATGATAATTTGTTACTATTGTGGTTATTGTTTATGACATCAGAGAAGGCTAGGAGGGTTGTGGTGGTACTATGATGTGGTCTGAACCCATGTTGAGAGCTGGCCAGTAGTTTGTTCAGATAATGCAGAAGTTGACTATGGATACAGTTTTCCATAATTTTAGCCAGTGGTGACAGTATAGCTATGGGTCAGAAATTAGACAGTTCAGTGGAGCTGCCTCCTTTATGGAGTGGCATGACATGGGAGATTTTCTATATTGTGAGGGTGGAAGCTTCTGCTATGGTTCAATTGATTAGAATGGAGATGGGATATGCTATGGCATCTGCAGCTTTTTGCAGATATTGATCAGTGATTGCAGATTTGGCAGGTTAAGGAGTAAAACATATTGTTTTACAGACTGTGACTGTGTGTATGCTATACTAGTATTAAACTATTGCACGTATCAATTACACATTTGTACCTGCTCCGTGTATCCAAGACCTATTTAAAAAGTGATAGGTAATATTGGATTAGTCAGTATCAGAATTGTAAAGGTTGGGACTTGAAACCATATATCAGCATGCATATGTTGAAAAAAGATCTAGGTTTCTCCTGCAACATGATGTACTATGACTATATAATAACAGCTATGAATAAAAATTGTGCTGTGATGTAGTTTATAGAAATTTGACAGGGCCATACAAAAACACTGATCAATAAACTTGAACAACTAGGTATTGATGCACTCTTGATAAGATTGATAGCTGTAGGGCTTACATATAGGACATGGCAAGTATCATACAGCAATTGGACAAAGCCATGGTGTCAGAGAGGGCTTTGTCCTAAGCTCAAACCTGTTCAGATATCTCTTTAGACCCACTCATTTCATTTGAGTTGTTCTACAGTCACCCTGCAGATGACCTGAAATTGGGTATACTGATTACATGTGTTACAGATGGGGCATGTCTACTAAATAAGTTGACTAAACTGACCATTTGTTCACAGGAGTATAATATGCTGTTAAATGTATCACAAATTAAGCATATGAGATTTGGAAGACATAAATAGAAAGGTGAATATTACATACAGCATACAGTTAATGCAACTGTCGATTCAATTATGGACCTGAGTACATAGGTAGATCCAGCTTTGAGTTTTTGTAATCATATCATAATCCCAGCCTGAAGTACAGCTTGCTGTGGACTGGAGTCAGTTTATGGAGCAGTAAGTCTCTGGTGTAAGCAATGTGCCGCCTATTTGTGCTTTGCTTAGCAACAATCATACAAGCCAAAAATCCCACTGCACATGCCCCTTCACTTAGTTAAGCAGAGCACAACTTCATTGCTCCTCACACAAGTTTGTTTAAAAATTTAATGTCATACTGTCATCCTCCACAAGGTCTGCTGATGTCATGTAGCATAAGACTACCTAAAGCCATGTTAATGTCAGACATTATTACATGTATATACATGTATATATATATATATATATATATATATATATATATATATATATATATATATATATAAATATATATATATCTGTGTGTGTGTGTGTGTGTGTGTGTGTATATATAAATATATATATATATATATATATATATATATATATATATATATATATGTATGTATGCCTGTATTGCCCTACATACTCAGATCATGGAGAGTAAAGCTGCACTACAACACTTACAATGTTGGAAAAAGGACAAAAAGGAAGGGCTCAGCATTAGATAATTCACTTAATAAATGTGGAAGTGCATAGAATAACGTGTTGCACTTGGAGGACTACTGGGATATCTGAAGTTCAGAGTTCTGGCAGTCTTCTCTTCTCTCATGTCATGTGTAAGTGATATCACATTTGACAGCAAACCACAATTTTGTACTTAACACACATAAGTAAAATTCAAACCTGTCTACTTGCGGCAAGCATCTGGACAGTGGTGAGTCATACCATGTCTCCTTATTACAGTATGTGGAAACCTTGAAAATGTATGGCATCATATATGCTTAAATCTGTTAAGCCATATGTTTGTATCTATGGCAGCAGAAATACCCACACTCACTGCAGCCCGCTGTGTCTGCTGGATTTCACCACACATACATCAACAACTGAACAAGGTGTGTGCTATATTATGTTGTGTGCACACTCATTGGCAGGGCTAATTTAGTTTTTCCACAGGCTTGCTCATCAAAATGCAAACAGACAGATATGCCCAAAACAGGTGCTGTTGTCACATAGCAAGGCTATAAAACAGTCTCCTCATCTGCAGTCATTTACAAAGCAGATTTGAGTTGTGGTGCATGTATTAAGTACTGTGACCTGTAGTGTATAGCACTAGATAGGTAGAGATTCTAAACTCACTCCAACTCACTTGGTACGTGTGTGTGTGTGTGTGTGTGTGTGTGTGTGTGTGTGTGTGTGTGTGTGTGTGTGTGTGTGTGTGTGCGTTTATCTCCCCCAAAGAGAAAGTGAACCTACCACATTGACTTCAAAGCTGGCATTGCTTTGCACTTTATGGCACATACAGTTGATGCAGCCCATCATACTGTCATCCTCCACAAGGTCTGCTGATGTCATGTAGCATAAGACTACCTAAAGCCATGTTAATGTCAGACTTAAGCTGTGGTGAGTGCAATAAATATTGTGATCTGTAATGTGCAAGACTAGATAGGTAGGGGTTCTAATCTCACAGTGTCCTACTTGCTGTGTGTGTGTGTATTATATATATATATATATGTACCCCCGAAAGAGCAAATATGCATATCACCCTGAGTTTAAAGTTGGCATTGCTTTGCACTTTTTGGTGCATGCATTTGATGCAGGCCTCCATACTCTCACCCTACACAAGGCTTGGTGATATCATCTAACGTAAGGCTATCTAAAGCTATATCAATATCAGATGTAAGATGTGGCACATGCGATAAATACTGTGTATGCAAGACTAAATAGGGAGGGGTTCTAATCTCACTCCAGCCCACTTGCTGTATTTGGGTGTGTATATGCGACTTCCTCAAAACAAATATAAATCCCACACTGACATACGAACAAACAGGGTTTTGCACTGTTTTAGGCCTAGCAGGTGATGCAGACCTCCAAACCCTTGTCCCCCACCAGGTCTGCTGATGTCATCTACCATAAGACTACCTAAAGCCATACTAATATCAGACTTAAACCATGGTGCATGAATTAAGTTCTGTGATTTATATTGTGTAAGGCTATATAGGTAGGGGTTCTAATCTTATAGCAGCCAACTTGGTGTGTGCTGTACAGTGTTCTTCAGAAATAAATTGGTAGTGGTACTATTCTCATTGCAGTCAAGTTTGTGTGTGTCAATGTTAGAGCATTTTACCCCTGCCTATGGAATCATATGCACATTGAAATTTACTAGGATAATGGCCCTAGTGCCCTTAGAATTATAGTCAAGTTGTTAACATTATGTACATGATCAGCACCTATTGCCCATGTCCAAGAGGGACACAGTTGGAACCACAGTGGTGAAATTATGCTCTCCTATCCAATCCTACTGATTGCATCTAAAGAGAGCCAATCAGATGCTCTGTTTGACATGATGTGGGAGTCTCTTCCAAAGGTGTGTTAAACTGTGGTAGACAATTGTCTCTCTCCAGCAGGTTGTATTAATATCACATGCCAAGTTAAGGTCTATACAGTGAGTTGCCCATGTACCATTTGACTTACTGATATGCAGCATTTCCAATACAGCAGGGTCAGAGATTGCCTTGCATGCAAGCCAGAGATAACTTCTGAGTAGTCTGTATTTCACACACTAAAGTGACAGTGATATCAGGTGATCACCATGGACAGAGGCTGAAGACCTAAATTCCACTTGTGAGGAAACTATGTGGTCTCTCCAATTGCTGCAGGTGCTTGGAAAGGTACATACCAAAAGGGCCATTGCACTCAGCTATTGATTTGCAGAGGCAAGAGGACATGCTGGTTATGACGTCTACTTTTTCTGGAGACAATGGACTCACTGATAACATGTGCATGATAGAATCCCCTTCTTACCACTACAGAGACATGGTTATCTAAGGTGAGTTAGCTGTCAACTTGTGTGCCCAGGTCTTCCACCCTTGAGTATGTATTTCAGGTGCTGTTATTGATGTGGTAATTAGCAGGAACATCACTGTTACTGATAGCAATGATAATACATATATTTGTATTGCTTTTAAGGCCATGACGTCGGCAACAATCATTTGTTTATGTAAGACCTTTGTGTAGGATGTTGACATACTTTGGAAATTCTGTGACTGCTCCAAGTTTGCAGGCATCAGCAAACCTTGCCAGCCACAGATATGTACTTTGTGCCTGTACTTTGGAGAAATGGATTCCAAACAGTACTAATGGAGTTGAATACCCCTATTTTGATTATATGATTTCTATCACTGAGGCAGTGAATGACCCCTCTAATGATATTAGGGTCGATGCCTAGCTGGGTGCATTTCTCAGTGATGGCTGAGTGGGAGATAGTGTCAAATGCTTTGGTTAAGTCCATGTAGGCTGTATGCCCAGATTTTCCCATCATCAAGGTCCTAGGTGACTGTCTCAAAGATGTAAACCAGGTTTAACATGCATGATCTCCCTTTTACAAATCCAAGTTGTGTAGGGCCAACTGTGTGGAGGTTACCTTTATCTTTGTTGATAAGGTTCATGATGATTTGCTCCATGGACTAGCAGATATGGATAGTCAGGATGCTAGGTATATAGCTTCTGGGGGTCAGTGGATGCACCACCTATGTTCAAGTGAATAATTGTGGCTGTTTCAATTCAGTTGGGACAAAGCCAGTGGTTACACTATGATTGCAAAGAGTTCCCAATGGTGTTAGTACTCCATGTTGAAGTCCATGTAGGATTATCTTGTCCCATAGATGCTGTGTTTTTGTCCACAGAGAGGCCATTTATGACCTGGTCTTTACAGATACAAGGTAGGGGACAGGTGGTAGGGATATCATGGGGTACGTGTGGTAGGAACAGGGAAGTGATGGTTTCACAGAACCTGTTGGCCAACAGGTTAACTATGCTGACAGGCTCTGTATATGAGGTATCATTAACCATGTGTTTGGCACACATATGGGCCTTTTCTTTTGACCTACAGATGTAACTATACAACACCTTGTGGTTGGCCTTGTGGAGGAGGCTAATTTGGACCCAGACTTTGTTTTGGAGGACTTCACAACAACACTTATTTGCTAGTTTAAGCTGTGGGGGGAGTGTTTCCAGTTTAGGGGGCGTCTCTCCTTCCTTCCCTTTCACAGCAATGTCTTCCTATTATTGTAAAGCCTGTTACTGGCAGTTATCCACCAGGCAGGTTTGCTTCACCATGAGGAGCTTGTTGTGCTCATGTCAGGTACAGCAGAGTGAATGCACTCATATAGGTGTTTGTATAATGCATTGGTGTAGAGCTCAGCATAGTTGCCAGTTACATCTGAGGGAGGAGGTGCAGTGAAGCTATTAATACCAACCCATATAAGGTTATTATCTAGATTGGTGAATGTCTTTAGTGTATTTGCTGCAAGAAGGAGAGGTTGTCATGTGTGATGCCTACTTGGACTAAGACCGATTTGAAGTCAGATCTTACCAGGGAGGACCTCACAGTGGGAGTGCTACAGTGGTCGCCCTTATTGGTAAGCACCCAATCAAGTATGTTAGCTCCCCTTGTGGAGGTGTCAACCAGCTGGTTCAGGGCACTGCTTTGCCAGGCTTGTGGCACTTGAATGAACCATAATCCTGTTATTAGGCATGGTCAAAAAGCATACTTAGAAATGTGACAATGTACAACTCCAGCAAAGTTAGGGTCATGCTGCTACATCCATAGGGTTCACAGCCTCAAACACAGTGTCTGTAGGCACTCTTTGCAGTGAAGATGTGCATGCACAGAAAACTTTTCCAACTTTGCTGTCATTACTTTAGCCTTGCAAGTCTACAATGTCTGTCAAACAACCAGACAGCAAATGTATTTTGCATGAAATGATGTGGGAATATAGCTTAGTGTTCCATGAACATAAATGTACAGTATTACATACATAGGACATGTGGGAGAGACAGAGACACTGCCCAAAGATGGCCAACTGTCTGCAGTAGGCCTCATATCCATGTCACACAGATCATCACCATTATGCTGTTAAAGATCAGGCTGCATGAATTGCTGTAAAACTGTCACCTAACATGGATCACTGCCATTGTGGAGCTTGATGGAGCAGCCTTGAACATCTATATCACCTTAGACTTAACCTTACATTGTGATGCAGCAGCTGTACTACTAATCACCATCAGGTCAGTACCCTGGTCAAATGCTATGAGCCTTGAAACCTAAGGCATACTACATGCAAACATGAAATGATTGGTCTGGTTGCTAATTAAGGCATCTACCTGGAAAAGGCTACAACAAGCCTTCAGAGCCTTGCATCATGTGTGACAAGTGCGTGTGGATCAACAAACAGGCTGTGGACCGCTTCATAAATTGAGCTTGGTGTTAACGTTTTTCATCTGGTGAGAGACAAAGAATAGGAGCTTTGTATCCCACCATAGTGAGGTCATTTTGAGACCAGCAGTAGTGGTAGACAGGCAGCAACAATTCAGGTGACTCCCTTCTTTTCAGCATTCATTATAAGGTAAATGTTCTTTCCCAGTATACTCTGCTTGACTAGTGTGTAACTTCAGAATAACTGCCTAAATAAGCCATCCTTTACTTTATAGGGTATATGTATTACTTTTCCCTCCAGTGTTGTCAGTGTTCTGTGCAGGACCAGACACCTTGGGTGACATTTTTCTCAGAAACCATGATGGCATTAACTCTAATACTGACTTGCACACAGGATAACTAGCAAGCACTGTCAAGCGTTGTCCCTATAGTTGCGGAACAGATACTTGTGACATTGAAAGATATATTCATTACAACTGTGTAATCAGTAATAAAGGATCTGTTGCCATGGATATGAGGATTCCCATTGTGACCTTTACCACCCTGTTGGATATGGGCATCCTGAGGCACTGTAGAAATTGCAACATGTTTACCAGCAATCACTTCATTATCAAACAAAATGATATGGTATGTGAAAAATGTATATACACAATGACACTGGAAGCAAAGCTCTCACATGAAAGTACTCATAATGTCAATAAGGTAGTCAGTGGTACACATGCCGCACCCATCACACAAAATCCAAAACAGACATGAGCTGAGGCACTTACATGTAACCTACATCAATGACAAACACCTCATAGAGAAAGTCCAGATAACAAATACCCTCAGCAACCACATATGCACTCTGTGAAAATAACACACATATCAACACATAGAGCCACATGTCATGGAGGAACAACTTATTAGCCCATAGGTCAAGCCAGCACACAATATGCCATTCTAGTCATCGCTGACTTCATGCAAATGAGGAGCTGTCCACAGTGACACAAATGTTCTCCATGAGGGACTGACACAGACATACAATTGCCATCAGAGCCATGGGCTAACACTAAATACCAAGAAATGTGCAATTCTATCCTTTGGGAAGTCATCCACCCCTGGTAACTATTGTACTGACAGCACACCTAGAATGGTTGACCAAGTAGCCAGTGACTTATGGATACAGATAGTGATGTACACTTTGCCTGTCATATGTCTGCAATACTGTGGACATCATTCTATGTTAAAGCAACCTATAAACAAAGGCATGGCATGTAAATCCAAGGAAGTTATTGTTCCTCTGTAATCAGCATTCAACAGACATATCATTGGTAAAATGCCACCTTTGGTATTTAACTATCCCGGCATATCTGACAACTGTAACATCCACAGAGGTTCCCCAGTACAGCACTACATGGTGTATATAACATGCCCTATGCAGACCATGTAAAGGCGCTATCAGTGTAGTCTGTCTCCTACATGCTTTGGAAGGCTGGTGTATGCCTGCCATACAGGGCTGTGTCAGACCCCACCGTGGACCTCTTGCATATTCAAGAAACAAGTAACACCAGAATTACCTGGTCTACAGACCTGCACCTTGACAGTAGTATATGTAGGACATGCTAGAGAGACAGGTATGTAACCCAGAGACTAAACCCTATATGAAAAAGGCTCCACATCCATGTGAAGCACATTTCCAACCTAACACAAATCAAGTGCAAGTTACACAACTGGATGGGGAACAGGGCAATCATACCTGCTTGTGGACCAGTGTCTACAATGAACACAGGGGAACTGTGGATGGTTCACTCCTACACCTCATTTTGTAGCTGTTTCAGCTCCCAAATTCCTGCTTACACTAATCAATGGTTTCATACCTTGACAGTGTTTAGGGATGCATGGGTAGGCTTAATTAGCATATTAAACACGTATGCACCTCTGATCCCCGGAGCATATACTGTGTTACCTTTCTGAGGACATTTGTCTTGTGTGCTGACATTCAGTTCTGTGCTGTGATGTTGATGGGTTAATTGTAGATGTGTATCCATAGGTGTGTCCTACACAATCCTGAAAGTGAGACATAAACATTTCCAGGTGACGCCTGTCATTGTGTGACTATACAACCATTATAACAACATTCATCGTAATGTACACACACTATTATGGTATAGTCATTATAAATGGCAACGTGCAAATTGTGAAAATAAGCAGTACACGTAGCATGTCAAAAGCAACACTGGATGAAACAAATTCATATTAATGTAGATAGTCAACTTATGCATCAGACACATAACTTTATTTCCCTGCAGCCATGAGAGAGATGAGAGGGATGTGGCACAGGTATCATCACTTGCACAGGGTGTTGCTGTTGTGCACAGCTATGTTGACTCTCAGCAGATATAGTTGCTGACCTACATCCCTGAAGCCATTGCTCAACTCCAACCAGACATGCCATCACAGAAAATGTGTGTTCCAAGACACTGTGTGATCTCTCTCAGACCAATGTCTTTCCACTGCATCAGTGAACTGATCTAATGTATTAGCAATTTGGTGGAGACAGTCATGGATGTAAGACTGCACTGCATCCATAACCCTGAGCATTCATTTGGAGTTCCTTTCTGAATGTGTCTGTGCCTCCATGATGGCCCTAAACATGCACAGAGTGACACAAGATGAGATACCTATAACAGGTCGTGAAGGGACAGTAGGCCTCCTAAAAGCATCCTTATCAATCCAGCTGTGTGGGACCTCACCAACTGGCTGGCTATGGCCAGTGTTGACAGTCACTGAAGCCACAGTAGCCACACTTCCTGTTCAGAGCTCCAACATTTGGCTGTCCAATATCTGTGGCCACATTGGACTGGGTATGTATAGGCATACTGGCTATGTACAGTGATAATGAGGGTGAATGAGGGATGCCAATCTCTCTGCCAAATTCAGCCCCTGCAACTCCCAGCTGTGCCTCAGTTTGCCCACCATCATCATCAGAAGAAACACTGACATCAGGTCATGAAGGGGACAAAGACCAACCTCTCTTGTCACCTGTGATAAAAAAGGAAAAGCAACACATTAATACCTGCACTACTATGCTCTGCAGTATAATGTTGCAGTATATGTTAAACTGTATACTACTGTTGTCATTATTACACACTTGTATAACCCACAGCCTCATACAGTAGGACATGAGGTCATTATTTTGTAACCTACATCTGTAAGAATTTGGAAATAAATGTTCTTTAAACAGGAATCCCATGAGCAAAACATAAATGATATACACTGTTGACATTTTGCAAAACTCTGCACAGCTGACAGTTATGGCAATCTGTAATGTCCTGACAATGCTGCCAAATCAATCACTGTGGTCACACCTACAAGGCATAGGTATGAATCTAAAGATATCTATATAGTTAGCAATCATGCAGACAGTACATCAATCCAGCCAGCAGGCCTGCGATGACACTTGAACAAATACAGTGAACTAATTCTACATCTCTGACAAAACAGTTTTGTACCTACCAGCAGCATGAGAATGACCTCTTTCTATCCCTAATGGTCCTGGAAAAATGTGAGGGAGAGATAATGTACACAGCAGCACATGTGACAGTATAACAGGGCTAATACTTCAAAATATCTCACATTAACATTAGATTCTGTGAATGAGCTTAAACTGCAGCTAACCTTCCCCCAAAACACCTGACACCCACATAAAACTATGTGCACCCTGACATGCCGACTGCTTCAGTATTTCAGTGATGATCCAACTAAGCATAGTTGGACACTCCTCTTGAGTGAAAATGGTTGCACCTACACCCACAACATATGGGGTGATGGATGCCTGGGAGCTGTCCCGTGTTGCAAGGTTCACCAGGAATTCTTCAGTGGCTGACAGAGGCTGTTCTGCTGCAGGCCCACCACCGGTGACCTGATGATCCCTGGCTATAACCCCTGCATGTCTGCATATGAAGTTGATCATGCATGTTGAGCTGTGTCACACCTGCACATATGTGTGATTCTGGTGACCCACAGCATTAATGTTGTGCACCAGTTTGTCCCACAAGGCTGTACACTCTTGCCTATTTCCCCTTCCTCTGGACAGCAGGACTTGATGTTCTTGTCTCAGGGCCTCAATAATAAGTTTTTTTTCTGCCTCAATGAAAGGTGGATGGTGTTTGGCATGCTTGATGTCTCCTAAAATATAAATAAAGGAGAACACATCAGGATCACATACGTCTGAGTACAGTATATAGAGATACAGCAATAAAGGAAGCCTATTGGTATTCCCTGCTTGATTACACATCTCTTAGGCAACAGTGTGCCAAAAACACAAAGGTTGTAGAAGCAAGTAGGATAGTAGCAATAGTGACCCACTGCTGTTTGTGACATGACAGATACTCACCTATGATCATGCAACAAATACAGGAGTCCATTGTACTGTGCCCAATAGCAGGGAAACCCCAACCCATAACATATGTATAAACAGTGCCAACCAAATAGTAGGGCACTAATACAACTGCTGACAAAGGAAGTATCCAGGAGACTTGAGTATCTAGTTAACACACAGCATTTTACCCTTGCTGTACTCTACATCCTCTGTAGGTGTAACACAGCTGGAGATCACTGGCATGTCATCATTACATTTGTAATAAAGGCTTATTGATGTAATCCCCATTCCCCCTAAGTATATTCCAACATATACATTATGTTGTAAACAAACTGTTTACATACCTGATGGAGTACAAAACTCCTTTGTTGAAAGATACAGCTATATGAGTACTGTGTGAACAAGTTATTCATGCAAACTAGCTCTCATACACAATGGTTCTCCTAGCTAGGTGTTTGCCTTTTTAAGATATGTCTTACTAGCAGGTGATTGCCTCTGAATCAATCTGTGGTTCAGGAATGCTACACGGAGTATACACAGCTTTGATTTGCAGTATAATCACCCAATCCCTTGCAACTGCTCAACAGTATATAAGGCCTCAATGTAGATTCCATCCCCTTTCCCACATTTTGGGTTGTAAATTACTGGGGTGTGGATTATGTCAGCACAGAGACAGTGTTTGGAGCAGCTACTTGTTACATACAGATGTGTGTGCTACAGGCTGAAGCTGCTGCTGCAATAGGCATAGTTAGAGAAGCTGCAGGATGTGCAGGATAACAACACATAAGAGTAGCTGTCTGACCTGTGGCAGCCTAGGTGTACACCCAGAGCTTGATTGAGGGAACCCATCCTACTGAAAAGTAAGGTATGTGTTTAAGGTAAGTATGTTAGCCAAAGGTATCATCAACAGAGTGAAGGGAAACATGCTTTTTGTATCCTAGAACAAGGTAGGGGGTACATTAACCACTATGCCAAACTGTCAGATAACTGCCAAGTCATGGGTAATGTCATTGTAGTCATGTGGAACGTGAGTGCTGGCAGCCATTGCTTCTAGCACAAGCTTCATATATGTATGTAACCTGTGCTGCTGTGGTTCTCTGTAATATCACTAGCAAATCATTGTGGGCTGCAGTCTGCTATGACTGGGCCTCACTTGAATTACATACTTCAAAATCCTCTGGGAATTTGTACTGATGGATGAACTGACATTCTGCACACATTCTAGTTGTAACAGGAATAGTTTAAATGTGGTCCTATCTGTAGGCCTTTGACTGCCATTATTTGGAAGCAGGCATTCAAACTGTACTGCTTTGGGTGGATAAATAGGTGATGAGACAGTCATACATATCGGAATTAAACTGTTGATGTGCATATGCATGTATTTTAAATGATAGCTAGAGCTATATTTGAACCCAAGGCCATGTGGACCAAAAGTTAATGTTTTCACAGCATTTAACAAATTGAGCTACTGAGTCACTATTATAGCAGGTGTATTTTTATATGCTGTACATATAATTGCACATTTGCCTGATGTTACATATCTCACTAGCAGCTAATATTATATGTATGGCTTTATAGTAATGTATTTCTCTAACAGAGACACAGTTACACTCTTATTTCTCCATTACTCATGTAGTAGGTGTATTTTTACATGTTGTAGATATAATTGCACAGTTACCTGCTGTTAGATACCTCATTTACTTAATTTTATGTGTATGGCTTTATAGTGATGTATTTCTCTACCAGAGTCCCAGTAATACTACTATTTTTCTATTAATCTCATAGGAGATTTGCTCGATGCAGAGCAATAAACAGCATGGCTTAAACATGCTTCATGACGGGAACTTGACAATGACTATGTTTTGCTTAAAGCAACTATGTTAGTTGTGGCTTGATGGGTTGATGCTGCAGGTGCGATGGCCCTTGGCTAGAAATAGGGTGTAGGTGTACTTTTTGAACATGATGATTAATAATTTCTCAAAAACATATATCAATATAGTGCCATTTAGCTTAGCTTATTCATGCTGTGTGCCACACAATATCGTGCAAAAAATCTTTTAAAGAAAATAAAAATGGGGAGATAGGACAGTGGTGAAATGGGGTGCTAGCAGGGGAAACCATGGTGAAAGGCAGGTAGGTGTGCGCAGGAAGGGTATAGGAAAGAATAATTGCTATCCATTTATTGTACAGCAACAACTGTGCACTTTAACAGATTTTTTAGCTGAATTTGGACTGTGACCCCCAGAGAGAGGGATGAGGACAACATAAATGTGTTGTCAACAAATTAAGTGTGTCCAATGGACATGTGCAAAATGGAGAACTTTGTTTTTTTAGAGGGGGGCAGGTGCCCATTTATTTTCTTTTAAGATGAGAGAGGAATGTTTATTACATTTGTAATAAAGGCTTATTGATGTAATCCCCATTCCCCCTAAGTATATTCCAACATATACATTATGTTGTAAACAAACTGTTTACATACCTGATGGAGTACAAAACTCCTTTGTTGAAAGATACAGCTATATGAGTACTGTGTGAACAAGTTATTCATGCAAACTAGCTCTCATACACAATGGTTCTCCTAGCTAGGTGTTTGCCTTTTTAAGATATGTCTTACTAGCAGGTGATTGCCTCTGAATCAATCTGTGGTTCAGGAATGCTACACGGAGTATACACAGCTTTGATTTGCAGTATAATCACCCAATCCCTTGCAACTGCTCAACAGTATATAAGGCCTCAATGTAGATTCCATCCCCTTTCCCACATTTTGGGTTGTAAATTACTGGGGTGTGGATTATGTCAGCACAGAGACAGTGTTTGGAGCAGCTACTTGTTACATACAGATGTGTGTGCTACAGGCTGAAGCTGCTGCTGCAATAGGCATAGTTAGAGAAGCTGCAGGATGTGCAGGATAACAACACATAAGAGTAGCTGTCTGACCTGTGGCAGCCTAGGTGTACACCCAGAGCTTGATTGAGGGAACCCATCCTACTGAAAAGTAAGGTATGTGTTTAAGGTAAGTATGTTAGCCAAAGGTATCATCAACAGAGTGAAGGGAAACATGCTTTTTGTATCCTAGAACAAGGTAGGGGGTACATTAACCACTATGCCAAACTGTCAGATAACTGCCAAGTCATGGGTAATGTCATTGTAGTCATGTGGAACGTGAGTGCTGGCAGCCATTGCTTCTAGCACAAGCTTCATATATGTATGTAACCTGTGCTGCTGTGGTTCTCTGTAATATCACTAGCAAATCATTGTGGGCTGCAGTCTGCTATGACTGGGCCTCACTTGAATTACATACTTCAAAATCCTCTGGGAATTTGTACTGATGGATGAACTGACATTCTGCACACATTCTAGTTGTAACAGGAATAGTTTAAATGTGGTCCTATCTGTAGGCCTTTGACTGCCATTACTTAGAAGCAGGCATTCAAACTGTACTGCTTTGGGTGGATAAATAGGTGATGAGACAGTCATACATATCGGAATTAAACTGTTGATGTGCATATGCATGTATTTTAAATGATAGCTAGAGCTATATTTGAACCCAAGGCCATGTGGACCAAAAGTTAATGTTTTCACAGCATTTAACAAATTGAGCTACTGAGTCACTATTATAGCAGGTGTATTTTTATATGCTGTACATATAATTGCACACTTGCCTGATGTTACATATCTCACTAGCAGCTAATATTATATGTATGGCTTTATAGTAATGTATTTCTCTAACAGAGACACAGTTACACTCTTATTTCTCCATTACTCATGTAGTAGGTGTATTTTTACATGTTGTAGATATAATTGCACAGTTACCTGCTGTTAGATACCTCATTTACTTAATTTTATGTGTATGGCTTTATAGTGATGTATTTCTCTACCAGAGTCCCAGTAATACTACTATTTTTCTATTAATCTCATAGGAGATTTGCTCGATGCAGAGCAATAAACAGCATGGCTTAAACATGCTTCATGACGGGAACTTGACAATGACTATGTTTTGCTTAAAGCAACTATGTTAGTTGTGGCTTGATGGGTTGATGCTGCAGGTGCGATGGCCCTTGGCTAGAAATAGGGTGTAGGTGTACTTTTTGAACATGATGATTAATAATTTCTCAAAAACATATATCAATATAGTGCCATTTAGCTTAGCTTATTCATGCTGTGTGCCACACAATATCGTGCAAAAAATCTTTTAAAGAAAATAAAAATGGGGAGATAGGACAGTGGTGAAATGGGGTGCTAGCAGGGGAAACCATGGTGAAAGGCAGGTAGGTGTGCGCAGGAAGGGTATAGGAAAGAATAATTGCTATCCATTTATTGTACAGCAACAACTGTGCACTTTAACAGATTTTTTAGCTGAATTTGGACTGTGACCCCCAGAGAGAGGGATGAGGACAACATAAATGTGTTGTCAACAAATTAAGTGTGTCCAATGGACATGTGCAAAATGGAGAACTTTGTTTTTTTAGAGGGGGGCAGGTGCCCATTTATTTTCTTTTAAGATGAGAGAGGAATGTTGGGGAAATGACATAGGTATGCATGGAGGAGGTAAGCTGGGAAGATGAGGAATCTTTTGCAGACAGAAAAGACAGATAAGATAGCAGACAGGGTTAGTATGTGACACAAGAGAGGGGTGAACACCTTGGTTTGGGAGGGTGTTGTGAAATCCCAGTCTCATGGATGTCAAACACAGTAGAAGTGTGACTCAAGTCCTCCCCCATGGGACTATCAGCACTCCACCTTCACTGCTGCTGTGGAGGCAGTGATTGATGTTGGCACCTGAAGCAAGGCTGCCCCTACCAGGAAAGACAGCATGCTCTCCATCTGCTTAGGTGTGCATCAACAGTTTGGTGCAGCAGCCCATGCACCATGCCTGGCAGTTCATTGCAGATGATATAAGAACTCTCTACTTCACTCTCAGAGGGGGACCACCCCCAGCCTGTGCTGTGTAACTACCCAATGGAGCATGTAGTAGCTGAGCAGCAGAAGGGGCACCACCAGGCTGTGACACAGATGTGCTGGGCCTTGGTGCCATAGTCGGGGGAGCCAAAGTATGTGGATTACCTGGAACCAGCCTATCTTGTCATGCTGTAGTAAATTAAATATAAACATAGGATAAAAGTAAACATAACCAAACAAATGTAATTCATAACATAATATAAAAAAATAATGAGTAACGGAAAGAAATAGGAAGGACTATCCCCAGGATTCAGCAAGCTCTGCACGGTATGCAGGAATAGTGCAAGAGGTGCTGCAGGCAATATGGCCAATGTGCGATCCAGGAATGAGCTCCCAGGGCGTGCACAATTGCTCCTGTACTATTCCTGCATGGACACAGCCCCTATATGCTAATTATGTCATTTTCTGGTGAACACCATGCAAATGAGGTGAATTAGCAATCCAGGAAGCAGGCAGGTGTCAGTGCAGGAATAGTGTAGACTGCAGAAATGTAGTCAGCCAGTAGCTGAATACATTTCTGCAAACTACAAAACAGAGGCATGACAGCTCATAAAAAAGCATGTATTATAAGGGTTAGGCATGCCAATGGCCAAATATATGGCCATAGGCATGAAAACTAGTTTCAAAATTATAAAAAATAACTTTTTTTTTGCCGATTTCGGCCGTTTAAGCCTAGGACAGCGGTGCGCAAATGGGATTGGCTTGAAAATGAGAAAAAAAGCTGGAAATACGCTTTTAAACCAAAATCATCATTTTGCCATAATAGTCAATGGCATGAAAAACACAAGACCATGGAATTGTGGCTGCTTAAGAGGAAGGCTGAATTTCGATTTTGAAACCATGCATTAGCAGTCAGCTCTATGCAAATGAGGGGAATGATACTGAATCACAGATTTCCCCTTAGTGCTAGCTTACACCCAATCATGTAGGTGCAATAACATCATGGTGTAAGCCTAAGAGCTAGATGACCTCATGAGGGACAGTGTCATGACTGCCTATTGGAGCACAGTGGCCCATGTTTGCCCTTAGCTAAGCACAGCTAAGGAAGGGGCTGTGTCTGACTTTGCCTAGCAGTATCTACATTGCCTAAATGGGTGTGCACATCGCACACCGGGTTTAAAGAAAAAGCAGCTCGGTTCACATCTGAGGACTGGGTTTGCACGGCACACCTCAGGGCTTAAACAGGAAGGCAATAGGAAGGGAAAACAGCAGTAGGAAGGTAATCAAGGAGAATTATCATAGCTGATAGGTGAAATGTATCAGAATCAGCCAATTACACAGGCAGCAGCCAAGCCCAGCCTAGCACACTACTATAAACTATGCAAACACCTTTCACTCTGTTTTTTCCCACAAACTTTACACCACTGGTGCACACAAATGGGGAATTTTTACCTAACGAAACCAACAAGATAATAGGGGCTGCTGTCAATCTCATAAATCAGTATGTGGAAGAGGCTGTGGGTGGTGAGGATGAGAATGCTGATGACCAACCCACAGTAAGGAGAAGGAGAAGTGTACAGACCCAGGGTAACCTACCAGGGGTACATGAGCTGGAGATAGTGGGGCACTATAGGGTGGACAGGGACCTCCACAGCAAATTGTTGAGCTGTGCCGGCCATGCCTCATACACAGAGCCAACAGAGGGGAACCCATCCCAGTGGATACCAAGGTATGTGTAGGCTTAAGAATACTAGCCACAGGTACCTTCTAAAGGCCAACTGGGGATATCATGGGGATCTCACAGGCATCAGCATCCAGGGTACTCCACCAGTTTCTGGATGCCATGTCAGCACATGCCAGTGAGAACATATATTTCCACAACATCCATGAGGCATTGACCAGCAATATGCATCTCTTCCAACAAATAGCAGAATACCCTGAGGTAGTGGGTGCTATAGACTACACGCACATACACATCAAAGCACCACCCGGCGAGTGAGGTAGGGTCTACATAAACTGCAAGGGCTTCCTCTCCATCACCTGCCAGGTCATGTGCGATGCCCAGGGCATTATAATGAATATGTGTTCTGGCAGCCCTGGAAGCTATCACGAGTCCCACATCTGGCATATGATGCAGCTGTACCAGAGATTTGCCAGTGGAGACATCCCATATGGCCACCTACTGCGGGGTGCTGGTTATGCACTGGAGCTGTGGCTGATGACACCCATCAGAAATGCACAATGCACACACACCTGAACATGAACTCCATAATAAGGCACACGCACAAACTAGAATTATAGTAGAGCATGTGTTTGGAATGCTCAAGTCACAGTTTCAGTGCCTGGACATATCCAGTGGAACCTTGCAGTACTCTCCAGCTACATGTACCCAAATTGTCATTGTATGTGCCATGCTACATAATATGATCCTGCAGAAACAGATGCAGCAGGAACAGCATGGGGCAGGGCCACACAGCCCCCACCAATGCCAAGGCCAGCACAGGCACAGACTGACTCAGAGGAGGAACAACCTGAGCCTGCCCCTGTAGGCAGAAGGAGGCATGCCCAGTATGCCCAGGCTTTGGCAAAGAGGCAATGCATAGCACATACACTGACACTTTAGGAACCCAGGGAATGACACCTTTCTCTGTCTCGCACATACAGTAAAAGGGATGTCAAGCATGACACTACCTGTGCTTTACCATGTATAGGGAGGGCATTATGTGCATCTGACATAGTCAGCCCTCCAGCACCATCCTCAACACTGGCACAGCCACAAGGTAAGTCACTATCTATGGTATGGATGTGAGTATGCAAGGGAATTGGGTGGCTGAATGGGATGGCAGCAGATAGTAGACACCTATATGGGCAGCATGAAATCTATAACAAATACTGGTGTCAATATAGTAGGCAGTACTAGACAAGGTGGCAAATTCCATTGCAGGACATGTGATGGGCCAAATGTGTGTCCATAGGACACACACATGCATGTCAGTGAGGCTCACATACCAAACAACAGTCTCAGCCAGCAAGACAGATGCATATTACCACAAAGAAAGGCTGTGCTAAGGCCTATGATTAATGGCAATGGAGTACAACCCCCCCCCCTCCAGAGCTACACAGACAGACTACAACAGGTCAGGCAGTTGGATGTTAGTTCTGAATGGTAAGAAGTCTGAAACTGAAAGGTAGGTCAATAAAACCTAAGATCTGTACTACACTGATACGCCTCTAGTCTGCATGATGGGTCAGAATGCAGAATGAAATGGAAGCCAACAGAGTACCTGAAATACCAGTATAGTCATAGCAAATGTTTACAGTTGTCAGGTGTGCCCCCCCCCCCAATTCTATGTAGAAATGTAGTAACATCTACATGTGGGTATAATAACAGTGGAGCACAGATTACCTGAGCTGGCCAAATTAGCAGAATAGATTGTTGCACATGTACAATATGCAAGGCTCTGTGTGTTAGGTTATTGTGTGTTGTATATTGTGTGGAAGTTGTCAACATGTAGGCATGGAGGCTTGTGTCCTGGTGGCCTATGGCCAGAACTGTTGATGACAGGGCCAAGTTCTGACAATTGAATTGCCAAACACAATACATCCCAGCAAGAGGCAATCCAGCAGTAATCCATAGTAATTGTTCGGATGTAGCATCTGTCACCATCTGAAAGATGGACATGCCATGAATGTGGGCCCAAACATACACACAGCACACAGGTGGAAGTACCCTAGACAGAGTATATAAAATGTAACTATAAAATTGCACACACCTTTGGAATTGTACATACAGGTTAGCAGATTAGGTGTCTGTGTAGTATGGAATACTGATGTAGTCTGGTCAAACAGTGGCAGACCACAAAAGGCACAGTTACGAAGTACTGAGAAACTGCTGATGTCCCCACATAAACTAGCATAAGGGGAATGTCCCAGGTATATCTGTGAGTCAGCTGCAAGAAGCTTCCATAGCACACATGCAGTCAGCTCACCCCACCATCAGCCAAAGGCTCATCACAGGTCATATTCCTACTGTTGAGAATGAGTACAGTATGATCCCCACTTCTGTATGGGAATACCCACAGAATGCAGAATGCTGAAGAGGTGTCCCATGCAGGTGTGTCTCTAGCTGTAAGCAGCACCCTGCCAGCATCCACACCAATGGATTAATAAGGACAGAAACTATTGCCATTAACACCTTGCACAACTACCCTGTCACCTCAGGGGAATCCAGTGGCTTGCACCCTGGGACTGTAGGAGTGACAGAATGCATTGGCCTTCTACAGGTGGCCTGCATCACTAGCAAATGCCCTACAGTCCTCTGTCAAAGGCCTGTGCCTCACCTGTACTGCCAATGTATGTTATCTCATAGAGTCCCAAATAACAACACAACACAGTCTGCAAAACACAAATGCAAGGCCATGTCGACAAATCCCAGTAGCATTCCCACCATGTCCTACTGCATGAACTGTGGAACAACCCCTAAATACCACTGGGATGAAGGAATAACTATAGGGATACTTATCAGATTTTGCTCGCATAATGTTAGGAAGAGGATAGAATAATGGGGGGGGGGGGTAGAAGCATGGATGCCATGGAGTGTGTGAAGTCTGAAACTCTGATGTGTGTCGATACTATCCCTGCCTGAAAACCCAGTAATGGGTGGCTACAAACCTGCTCATAAACCACAATGTGAAGGGGAACTGACCAGATATATGAGCCCTGCCTCTGGGTAACCTGTGTGAATCTGTACAGCTTAGAGGTATGGCCACAGCAGGATATGGCCATTCTGTCACATTGATAGATGTACAAGCAGGGGATCCTCAGCCACCACAGTACAAAGGTACTGGACCATTTACACAGACCCATCATCAAGTGTCTGCAGCTCCCCCTCCAGAATGGCATGATTGTGCAAGAATATGTAGGCTGCAGATCACAATACCGGAGACAGTTTCATTCATCTTGTATTCCCCAGGAAATTACTGTGAGCAAATAAGTATATCTGTCAGTAGTTGATGACATAATACATCACAGTGTAAAACAGTACATATGTCTGAATATCTCTGCTAACCAAGTGGCATAAGCAGCACAGACAATATTAGTAATAGTATCCCACTATCCGTTGCCCATTGTGACTCCATATTGTCAACTTATCTGCAGATATCTTGCAGAAGCAGGTTGCTAGCTGTAGGTGTAGAACATAAATGCTTGCACTGGAGTATAACATACCTGTAGTGGATTCACACATTCAATACAAAAGATCATACTGGGCATCCTCCCACACTTACAGAAATGAAGCTCATGTCTGACAACAACAGTGGGCTATAAATATCTGTCAGTTGCAGATTTCTATGCACACACACCACATTGCACACCATTCATGCTTTGCACACACATCAGCTAGGAATACACACATATATCCATGGACAACACACTATAATACGTCAAACATACACAAACAGAGATGTGGGGAAGAGGGGGACAGACAGTGACAAAGAGCTTCCCATCATGAGGCCTGTCCCACCCATCACACATCCAATTGGCCAATATCACATGATGTGCCGATGTCTATCACTGTAGACATTTGCTTCTGGTAGCCCTCAGGACTATAGTGTATGTGGTGCTTGTGATAACTGTGTAACATGACAGTACAAGTAATGATTCATCTAGCAGTTGTATACACAGTCCTGTCAAATGTAAAGTTGTGTGTGACTGAGTGCTGTGTGTGTGTTTCCAAAGGAATGATTTATGGCCCATTCACACACAATGCACTCCCCATTGCCCTAGTTTAACTAGCCTGCTGATGTCAGTTACCTTGAAATACTCCTTTGGACAAGGAACATTCCTATAAGCTCTGTGGCGCAAGCAATAACTGCGTAATGCTATAACGTGATGTTCTAGTTAGGTAGGAGTTATAATCCCAGGCATGGAAACTGTGTGTGAGTATGTGTGTGTGCGGGATCCATGATTCTGAGGCCATTCACAGACACTACACATTCCATTGTCCTACTTTAGCAAGCCTGCTGATGTCATTCACCTTGAAATACACCTTTGGACAAGGGCTAGCCCTATACACTCCGGGGTGTGTGCGATAACTGCATAATTCTATAGTATAGCATACTAGTTAGGTAGGAATTCTAATCCCAGATATAGCAACTGTGAAACTCTATGTGTAGAAAATAATGCTTTTGAGGCCATTCACAGTCACTACTCCTCCCATTGCCCTACTTTAGCAAGCCAGCTGATGTCAGTCACCTTGAAATACCTCCTTGAACAAAACTCAGCCCTGTAAGCTCTGTGGCACCTGCAATAACTGAGTAATGCTATAATGTAATGTACTAATTAGGTAGGAGTTCCAATCCTAGACATGGCAACTGTGAAATTCTGTGTGTGTGTGTGTGTGTGTGTGTGTGTGTGTGTGTGTGTGTGTGTGTGTGTGTGTGTGTGTGTGTGTGTGTGTGTGTGTGTGTGTGTGTGTGTGCATACAGAGTTATGCTTTTGAGGCCCCTCACAGTCACTACACCTCCCATTGCCCTACTTTATCAAGCCTGCTAATGTCAGTCACCTTGAAATACCTCCTTGGACAAGATTCAGTCTTGTAAGTTCAGTAATGTGTGTAATAACTGCATAGTGCACATAATGCTATAGTGTGATGTACCTAGTTAGGTAGGAGTTCTAATCCCAGACATGCACTCTGTGTGTGTGTGTGTGTGTGTGTGTGTGTGTGTGTGTGTGTGTGTGTGTGTGTGTGTGCTCGCACCCATGCATGTGTGTAGACAGTAATGCTTTTGAGGCCACTCACAGTCACTACTCCTCCCATTACCCTACTTTAGCAAGCCTGCCAATGTCAGTCAACTTGAAATATCTCTTTGGACAAGATTCAGCCCTGTAAGCTCCGTGGTGCATGCAATAACTGCATAATAATGTATGATGTACTAATTAGGTAGGAGTTTTAATCCCAAACATGGCAACTGTGAAACTCTGTGTGTGTGTGTGTTTGTGTGTGTGTGTGTGTGTGTGTGTGTGTGTGTGTGTGTGTGTGTCTGTGTGTGTGTGTGTGTGTCTGTGTGAAGGGAGTAATGCTTTTGAGGCCATTCACAGTCACTATACCTCCCATTGCCCAACTTTAGCAAGCCTGCTGATGCCAGTCAACATGAAATACCTCCTTGGACAAAATTCATCCCTGTAAACTCTGTGGTGTGTGCAATAACTGCGTAATGATATAGTATGATGTGCTAGTTAGGTAGGAGTTCTGACCCCAGACATGGCAACTGTGAAACTGTGTGTATGTGTGTGTGTGTGTGTGTGTGTGTGTGTGTGTGTGTGTGTGTGTAGAGAGTAATGCTTTTGAGGACATTCACAGTCACTACACCTCTTGTTGCCCTACTTTAGCAAGCATGCTGATGTTAGTCAACTTGAAATACCTCCTAGGACAAGATTCAGCCTTGTAAGCTCCATGGCATATGCAGTAACTGCATAATGCTGTAGTGTGATGTATTATTTAGGCAGGAATTTGAATCCCAGACATGGCAACTGTGAAACTCTGTGTTGAGAGAGTAATGCTTTTGTAGCCATTCACATTCACTAAACCTCCCATTGCCCTACTTTAGCAAGCCTGCTGATGTCAGTCAACTTGAAATACCTCCTTGGATAAGATTCAGCCCTGTAAGTTCCATGATGCATGCAGTAAGTGTGTAATGCTATAGCGTGATATACTAGTTAAGAAGGAGTTCTAAGTGTGTGTGTGTGTGTGTGTGTGTGTGTGTGTGTGTGTGTGTGTGTGAGTGTGTAGAGAGTAATGCTTTTGAGGCCATTCACAGTCACTACACCTCCCATTGCCCTACTTTAGCAAGCCTGCTGATGTCAGTCAACTTGAAATACCTCCTTGGACAAAATTCAGCCCTGAAAGTTCTGTGGCGTGTGCACTAACTGCATAATGCTATAGTGTGATGTACTATTTAGATAGGAGCTCTAATCCCAGACATGGCAACTGTGTACGTGTGTAGAGAATAAGGCGTTTGAGGCCATTCACAGACAATACACCTCCCATTGCCTGCTGTCAGTCAACTTGAAATACCTCATTGGACAAGATTCAGCTCTCTAAGCTCCATGGCACATGCAATAACTGCATAATGCTATAGTGTGATGTACTCATTAGGTAGGAGCTCTAATCCCAGAGATGGCAACTGTGTGTGTGTGTGTGTGTGTGTGTGTGTGTGTGTGTGTGTGTGTGTGTGTGTGTGTGTGTGTAGAGAGTAATGCTTTTGAGGCCATTCACAGTCACTACACCTCCCATTGCCCTACTTTAGCAAGCCTGCTGATGTCATCTACCTTGAAATACACCTTTGGAGAAGGGCTGACCCTATAAGCTTCGTGGTGTATGCCAAAATGCGGAAAACTGTAGTAGGTATAACTACACAGCTATGGGTTTGAATCTCATCTGTGACAAGTGTTTGGCTGTGTACCTATGTATGTGTGTACCTCAAAGATTTTGTCCCCATTTACAGCCAGTACACATCTCAGAGCCTGACTTTAGCAGTTCTGCAGGTAACATCCACCTTACAAGTATCTGTTGTGAAGCCTAAACCATGTCAAGTCAGTAGTGCATGTGGTAAATGTGAAACATAATGGTCTGTAAAGGTTGTTAGATAGAGATTTGAACCTCACCCCTGGCAGATGTAAATGTGTGATTAAGATAAAATTATTTTTGGGATCTCTCACCCACTACATCACACAATGCCAGTATTTACAAGAGCTGGTGATGTTCCTCACCTTAGAAGTATCTTGGGACAACATCCATCCAATAAGATCCATGGCATGTGCGATAAATGCAGGACACTGTAGTAGCAATACATAGCTTGGTAGGTGTTTGAATCTCAGTACTGGCAAGTGTGTGTCTGTGTATGTCATCAGTATCCTGTGCTGAGGTTGCTGTGATTGTGTAATAACAGGATGCATTATGGAGTGGGATTTGCTAAATTATTATATCGAGGATCTCCTATATGTCACAATGTCCACCTTACAAGGCCAACAGATGTCAAACAGCAGAGAGGCTGGTGTAGACTATCCATAACCCTACATGTGACATTATGGATCAATGAACAATATAGGCAACCCTTGCATTACTCAGAAAACACTCTCCACCCATGTCTCATACACAAACATACTTGGCTAGGCAACAACCCCTATATTGGTAGTACCCTGCATTTTCCCACAGATAGTAACCACGGTGTTATTGCAATGGGTTACATGCCTGTTGACCACAACACTCTGTCATTGACATCAGAATGTACTGTGATGTGTAACATCTCCTGACTGAGTGTGTGTTATCCAGCAAGTAAAAGGACATGGTACCCTGTTCCATCATTACAATAGGCAAATAAATGCTTACAGTGGTCCTTTGCTATGTTCCCCACTGGACACCTGCAACAACTGTAGAGTCTGCAAATGTAACCCACAAAGGGAATACCATGCCATATACACATGCCCTGTATGGACAGATGCCACTAACTCCACTGAATGCCTGCATCATGCTGTCAATGTAAGTGCAGGCACAACCTCAGTTCCATAGCCAGGTCTCACCACATGAGGTCAGAAATGCCACATCAGATGATAACAATATGTCCACACAACATGCTCCAGAGACCCCAAGTACACTTCCACATGTCACAGAACATGCATGTGGACATGTGCACAACCCAGACACTGTCCATTTTATGGAATATAGATCACATACATGGCAAGCATTGCACAGCACTGGCCACCCACAATAGTAACCCAGATGAGTGGATGGTGAATACAATACTGACCTGTGTGGGCCAATCCAGGGACTACACCCCAGAGCCACACTGGAGACCATTGTCATGTGGCCTGATGCCAAGGTATTCTCTTTGCAGAGCCTTGTACAACCTTCTGGCACAGTCAACTACTACACACCGGTGAAGCAATGAACCCATGCATGTCAGTACTGGCAAGTGTGCGTGTGTGTGTGTGTGTGTGTGTGTGTGTGTGTGTGTGTGTGTGTGTGTGTGTGTGTGCGTGTGTGTGCGTGTGTGTGTGTGTGTGTGTGTGTGTGTGTGTGTGTGTGTGGAGATTAATGATTTTGAAGCCATTCACACTCACTACACCCCTCATTGACCTACTGTAGCATGCCTGGTGATGTCAGTCACCTTGAAATAACCCTTTGGCCATGCATCAGCCTGATAAGCTCTGTGGTGCATGTGATAACTGCATAATTCTGTAGTGTAACAGACTAGTTAGGTGGGTGTTCTGATCCTGATGCTGCCAACTGTGATAATGCGTGTGATTCTCTGACAGTGTGCGGGTGTGTCTTCCTTGACACCTACTTTTGTGGATAGTCACATGTACTACATTACCCTTATCCCTCATTTATCAATGTTGCTGATGTCACTCACCTTGAAAGATACCTTTGGACAGCTCTCCAACATGTAAGCTGCGTGGCACATGCAATAACTGCAAAACAATGTAATAGTAATACATAGTCAAGTAGGGGTTTAAAACTCAGTACTGGTAAGTGTGTGTTTGTGTGTGTATCAGTGTTCTATGTGGGTGTTGGGGTGATTGTGTAATGACAGTGTCCATTGCAGTGTGGGTTGTGCTACATCATTATATTGAGGAGCTACATGTCCCATTGTCAACATTACACGGCCAACATTTTCCAAACATTGTAGAGATTGTTGTCGACAATCCTCAGCCATAAATGTGTACAGCCATGTGCAATTACCATGTGACAATATGGATTAGTACACAATATAGGCAACCATCATAATGCACAGATATCACTCTTCACCCATGGATCATACACAAACATGCTTGGATCTTACTGTCCTACTCCCTTCCTTTCTTACTTTGTGTGTGTCTCTCTCTCTCTCTCTCACTCCCTCTCTGGTGGATGTGGAAAAGTACACCTGCTTTGCTTAGGCAGCACCTTGAGTTTTGTAAGTGATGCTCATGATCAGCTGATGACATGTGCACGAATTACAGTCCCCCACTTGCTAATTGCATGTGGTACAGCTGAGGTATCAATCGTATAGCCAATTGCATGGCAACAGACTCTTATAACTAAGCACTTCATGTGTGTGTTGGCCTTTTTACTTCACTATGAGCAGGACTTCATATGGGTGTTTGACAAACAGCATCACAGAGAGTAGTTGGATGTATCTCTTACAACATACACTGTGGAGACAGGCCAACAAACAGGATTGGGATGTTCCAGACATGGGGACAGAATGTAAGTATTGCTCTTCTACATTTGAAATAATGTTGGTTTAACAGGGTTTGTGTGGATATGGCTGTTCTACATGATTTAATATCCGTCATGACAGTGTTATGTGGTTGAGGAAACTCTCACCTGTAGTGCTATCTGTGGACTGGCCAGAGTTTGGATTCTTACATCTGTTGTGTTACTCACGCATTTCCTATCTTTAGAAATGCAGTAGTATACTCTGAGGATTGCAGTCAATAGATGGTGACATCCATGTGAGTTACTGACTTCATATCCCTCAGAAGACATATGTCACAACAAACCCTGTTACACCAGTAAATGTATGGGTTTATCACAGCAGTATGTCAATACTGGCCCTGTGTTTGTGACTAGAGCCACAAGTCTGACAACCTTTGTACATATGTCATGCAGTAAGAGGTGCACATGTTCCATGCATCATTATTTACTGACATCATACCTGATAACAAGCCAGCGAGATATCAGATTGCTAGACATGTTATGTATAGTAGGTCTTATATCTGAGGAAAAAATCTGGACATTCTGTTGTAGTGTGTAAAGTAGTGAGGTCTGTGTACTTATGGAGATTGTTGACATAGTGTGTATTATTATGTACCTTGGCCTGTGTACAGACTGTGGTAGATGTCATTGTTCTTGGCCCTGTTCTATCTGATGTTGCATGTTGCTCCAGTGTATGGTACCCTATTGGTGTACATGTTTGTAGGGTCAGACAGACACATGTCCCATACCACAGTCAGGCATTGGAATACACTGTGTATCAGCTCAGCATATGTAGGGTTAGTGTGTGAGTGGCACATATGAGGCTGGTGTTATTAACACAGTCCATATACTGTAATAATAATTACGATTACCATATGTGACTGTGGCTGTGTTCAGATTGGTTGTGAGTATGCACTTTCATACAGGTGTCTGTTACTCCATGCTGTTACATGCCTTTAGAGCCTGCTATATTTGCAAGTACATGTGTATATCCCCATAAGAAATGTTGGCCAGTGTTGTGGCAGTCTGCCTGTAGTTTGCACAGTGCTTTGTGACATGCCTAGCAGCTCAGTGTATTTACCCAGTGTGAGGTTATGTCCAGATATTTGTCAGATGTACTGTTGCCGGGCCACCATAACTGTTGTGTATTTCTGACAAAGCAATGGGATGCTGTACAGATGTATTTCACTAACTAGTGGGTAGTATGTGGGCTTCTGATCTCTGCTCCTACAATTATTATGTGTCAGGACAGACAGGAGTGCGTGAATGCATAGGTTCATAGGTTCATAGGTTCATACTAGGCTATCTGCCCTGGGGCAATTATAAGCCTAGACCGATTCTGTATGGCTTACGCCACCCCTTGATTTGAGTATACTGTGCCCTTTTTAAGATTTAGTTTACTGTGCCTCTGTCTAATAGTGACACGGGAGTAATCCCAGGGACAAACCTACGATCCCCCATCCACTTATCGAGATTCTTCTTGAAGAGATTCAGTGAGGTGCTCTGCCTCACATGAACTGGAATTCTATTCCAGAGTGAAGGGAGCCTCTGAGTTATAAACCTGTCCCTCCAGCAAGTTCTATTTATTTCTGTGCTGAGGTTCAAGTCCCTCGAGCATGTGGCTCTAAGGGATATAGATTTACTGAGGTGGAGCATGTCCATTAATGCTGGATTTGACAATGCTTTGTATGTCAGACATAGATCGCCTCGAAGTAGGCAGTATGCAACTGAGTAGAGCTGGAAATTTTTAAACGGGCAGCATATGGCATCCGTTTGAGACCCTTGATCCTCTTGGTGAGATATTTTTGGGGTCTTTCTAATTGCTGCAGGTGTCGGGTAAGGTACATCCCAAAAGGGG